>NW_025967867.1:1282-25000 GCF_021869965.1 Rhincodon typus | reverse complement strand
ATCGTCCATATGCTTATTTAATTGCCACTTAAATGCCCCTAATGAGGCCGACTCCACTACCCTCTCCGGCAACGCATTCCACGCCCCGACCACCGAGTGAAGAACCTACCTCAGACGTCTCCCCTATAATCTACCTCCACTCACTTTAAAACTATGCCCCCTCGTAATAGCTACCTCCACCCTAGGAGGAAGTCTCTGGCTGTCCACTCTATACCTCTGATCATTTTGTACACCTCTATCAAGTCACCTCTCATCCTTTGTCCTTCTAAAGAGGAAAGCCCTAGATCTCTCCACCTTTCCTCGCAAGACCTTCCCTCCATTCTAGGCAACATTCTGGTAAATCTCCTCTGCACCTTTTCCAACGCTTCCACATCTTTCCTGTAATGAGGCAACCAGAACTAGACAATACTCCAGACGTGGCTGAACCAGGGTTTTGTATAGCTGGAGCATAACTTCACGGCTCTTGAACTCAATCCCTCTATTAATGAAAGCTAACACACCATACGCCTTCTTAACAACTCTATCCACCTGGGTAGCAGCTTTCAGGGAACTATGGACATGAACCCCCAGATCCCTCTGCTCCTCCACACCGCCAAGAATCTTTCCGTTAACCCTGTATTCTGCTTTCAAATGTATCCTTCCAAAATGAATCACCTCACACTTTTCAGGGTTAAAGTCCATCTGCCACTTCTCAGCCCAGCTCTGCATCCTATCAATGTCCCTTTGTAACCTAGAACAGTCCTCCGCACTATCCACAACTCAACCCACCTTCGTATCGTCCACGAACTTACTAATCCACCCTTCCACTCCTTCATCCAAATCATTTACAAAAAATCACAAATAGAGGAGGACCCAGATCAGACCCTTGTGGTACACCACTTGTAACTGAGCACCATGTTGAATATTTTCCGTCCACTACCATCCTTTGTCTAAGGGTCAGCCAATTCTGAATCCAATCTGCCACATTTCCCCCTATCCCATGCCTCCTTACTTTCTGCATGAGCCTACCATGGGGAACCTTATCAAACACCTTAAATCCATGTATGCCACATCCACTGCTCTACCTTCATCCACATGTTTGGTCACCTCTTCAAAGAATTCAATAAGGTTTGAGGTATGATCTACCCCTCGCAAATCCATGCTGACTATCACAAATCAAACTGTGCCTATCCATAAATCCTATCTCTCAGAGCCCTTTCCAAAAATTTGCCCACCACTGACGCAAGACTAACTGGCCTGTAATTTCCGGAGTTATCCCTATTCCTTTTTTTAAGGGAATGACATTTGCCTCTCTCCAATCTTCTGGCACTATACCAGTGGACTGGGAGGACAAAAAGATCATCGCCAAAGGCCCTGCAATCTCTTCCCATAGAATCCTTGGATAAATCCCATCAGGCTGCAGGACTTATCTATCTTCAACTTCCTCAAAGTTCCTAGTACATCTTCCTTACTAACATCCACCTCCTTTAGCCTACCAGCCTGTTACACAATGCCCTCCTCTACAACTAGGTCCATCTCAGTTGTGAATACCAAAGAAGAGTATTCATTAAAGGACCTCTCCTATCTCTTTAGGCTCCGTGCACAAATTCCCTTTACAATCCTTGATCGGCCCTACCTTTTCTCTGGTCATTCTCTTATTCCTCATGTACATGTAAAAAGCTTTGGAGTTTTCCTTGATCGTACTTGCCAAGGTTTTCTCATGCCCCCTTATAGCTCTAAGCCCTCTCTTCAGCTCCTTCCTGGATAACTTCCATCCCTCTAGAGCCTTTTTCGTTCCATTTTTCCTAAACTTTATACAAGCATTCTTCTTCCTCTCGAGAACCAAGGCTTCCCCATTCAACCACATCTTCCCTGCCTGCTAGGGACAGACATACAGCACACGCAGTATGCATTCCTTAAACAATTTCCACATTTCAATAGTACTCTTCCCTGACAGCATCTGTTCCCATTTTATGTTACCCAGTTCTTGCCTGATAGAGTTGTAATTACCCTTCCCCCAACTATAAACGTTACCCTGCTGCTTTTTCCATGATTATTGTAAAAGTAACAGTCATGATCACTACCGCCAAAATGCTCTCCTACCAACAAGTCTAACACCTGGCCTGGTTCATTGCCGAGCACCAAATCCAAAGTGGCCTCTCCTCATGTCTATCTACGTACTGTGTCAGGAATCCTTCCTGAACGCACTGGACAAAATCCACTCCATCTAAACTATCACAATTAAAAAAAAAAGTTTCCAATCAATATTTGGAAAGTTGAAGTCACCCATGACTACAACCCTGTGATTTCAGCACCTTTCCAGTATCTGCCTCCTAATCTGCTCCTCCACTTCTCTGCAACTATTAGGGGGTTTGTAAAAAACTCCCAAAGTGACTGCTCCTTTCTTGTTCCTGACCTCAACCCAAACTGACTCTGTAGACATATGATTCTTGAACTGCCTTTCAGTAGCTGCTATACTAGCCCTGACTAGCCATGCCACTCCCCCCCCACCTTTTACCACCCTCCCCATTTCTTTTGAAGCATCTAAATACCAGAACTTTCAACAACCATTCCTGTCCCCGAGTTACCCAAGTTTCTGTAATGGCCTCAACATCGTAGTCCCAAGTACTGACCCATGCTCTAAGTTCATCCGCCTTAGTGGAATAGCACTTACTTCTGAAAACTCTTCATTCAACATGTCCTCTGATGTGTTAGAAGTCTTTTCTAATTCTGGGTTCTGTTCTTCAGCTTCAGGCAAGATTGTCTTTGGAATTTCAGAAAGCTCAGTTTCAGGTAGGTTTCCTTTACTGCCATCACTAGGTTTCTCTGGAGGTCTACATGTAAAATATAGCCTTATAAATAAATCATCTGCAGCCAAAAAGTACTCTAGTCAAATTAAATGTGTTCTCTTACAACACAGCTTACGCTTCCAAGAATGAGAAGCAAACAGAGCATTAAAGCAAAATCAGATACTGCACATATTAGCTTCTGTAAAGAAACATGAGCCTTATTCAATACTCACCCTTCAGATAGGCTAACATAGGAGGGGGGCCTGCTTTGAGGGACAGCCTCACTTTTCCCTCCAGCATCACAGTCAGTTTTAGACTGCTCATAGCTTAATACAGGAATATCATCACTGGATTTTTCTATTGCACTAAGAGAAAGAAATGATACGGTTTTAAGATATTGTTTCACTCAAATGGATCTCTCCTCCAAACTGCCTGGAGGAATCTAAAAAGGAAACCTAAAAAATGTATATTAAGCTAAATTTAATAAGTTAGAAATAGCATAAATGTGAATCACATCAAATTTGAATAAAGTTACAGATTTGCACTGATTGATATGAAAAGCAAAGTCATAGTCAAGTACAGTGTGCCCATATTTTGCAAGTCTACAATTTTAGCTCTGAGCACATGACAAATCTTAAAGCACTAATGTGAAATTTCAGATAGCCAACATTTTAAAAGTGGGATGAAAATGGAACATCAAATAAGATCAGTGATTAATATTTCTAGTTTGCCAAATAATGTGAAACAGTTGTAGTTCTTTTGCCAAGTTATTTTTTCCCTATATTTTACAATTTAAACTCCCAAATCTCCGGTCATTTCAAAGAACAAACTGCTTAAGTTGTGATATACATCACACTCCGTTCTTTTCATCAGATAGAAAAGAAAAATGTTAAATTTATAGTATTTAACATTTCATTTATGTCTAGCAGTTGTAAACAAGACAGCAATAGCGCAGCCCACTTTGCATCTGGTAAACGTATGGGCAAAGGTAAGGTAGAGTAGGACACTTGCCTGTGCTGCAAGAATGAGGAATTCTCAGAGGTAGTTGAACTGGAGATGTTATCAGTACTAGCAGCTATAGTGGGAGGTTCCTCCAGTCCTTCAGAAGGCTCCAGTCCAGGCTCAGGGAAGTCCAACTGTTCAGAATTCACATGCTGTAGAAAGAGATGCATGTAAGAGGTCAAATATGGCTTAATTTGGGTTAAGATTCTTCCAATGTTTAATTTTATTTTAAAACCCTGCTGACAAAACACTAGAGATATTCCTTAGAAGGTGCCATGTCAGCAAAGTTGGCAGATTAGAACAAATCTGCATACAATTTGGTGAAATCTACTTGAGCAACTTCAGCGAAGTGACTGACAATAGCCATTTCCTTGTGGCTGGTAGAAAGTGTGATTATGAACTTCTACCGCCTTGGGGATGCGCTTCACTACGATAATGACATGAAAGGTTTGCAAAAAAAAAAAAAAAGGTAATTCTGTTTTTTTTTTAGAAACCTCATTCATGGGAATTGCTGGTTGGGCCAGCATTTGTTTGCTCATCCCTCGATGCCCTTGAGAAGGTCACGGTGAGCTGCCTACTTGAACCACTGCAATCCATGTGTTGTAGTATTTACTACAGATATCTGGACTTCAGGAATGTCTATGATAAGGTGTCACACTGGAGGCTGCTGAGTAAGATAAGAGCCCATGGTGTTACAGGAAAGGTACTAGCATGGATAGAAGATTGGCTGTCTGCCAGACAGCCAGAGAGCGGGAATAAAAGGATCCTTCTCAGGATCGAAGCCGGTGACTAGTGGTGCTCCACAAGGGTCAGTGCTGGAACCACAACTTTTCACTTTATACATTAGTATAGATGAAGGAATTGAGGGCATTCTGGTTAAGGTTGCAGATGATACAAAAAGATAGGAAGAAGGACAAGTAGTATGGAGGAGATAGTATGCAGGAAGATTTACGCAGGTTATGAGAGTGGGCAAAGCAGCAGATGGAATACAACATGGGCAAGTATGAGATCATACATTTTTGTTAAGAAGAGGAGGCACTGACTATTCTCTAAATGGGAGAAAATTCAGAAAATCTGAAGTGCAGAGAAACTTGCGAGTCTTAGTCCCGGATTCTCTGAAGGTAAACTTACAGACTGAGTCAGTAGTTAGGAGGGCAAATACAACGTTGGCATTTATCTTGAGGACTAGAATATAAAAGCAGAAATGTGCTTCTGAGGCTTTATAAAGCTCTGGTCAGACCACATTTCATCTTGAGCAAGTTTGGGCCCCATACCTCAGGAAGGATGTACTGACCCTACAGCAGGTCTAGAGGAGGTTCACAAGAATGGTCCCGGGCATGAAAGGCTTAACATACGGGGAATGTTGGAGTGCTCTGGGTTTACACGCGATGGAGTTTAGAAGGCGGTGGCGGTGGGGGTGCGGGGAGAAATCTTATTTGGGGGGGGGGGGGGGAGGGAAGAAAAAAAAAACACTTATAATACTGAGCGGCCTGGACAGAGTGGACGTTGGGAAGATGTTTCTACTGACTCCCAGTGGCAAGACACATTCTTTCGGCCACTTTTCTGACTTGCCTCAAACAATTTGGTCTTCAGATCATTCCTTACTATCTTCCCTCCTCTCCCTTCAACCCTGAAACAAATATCTTTTTAAGTATTTTTTCTTAATACCAACCCTGCATCATATTTGGGGAGCATTTTCTAACGCTAAAAAGGTGGCATGTAAATGCAGGTTTTTATTTTGTGATGGAATCATATGGAAAGCTGCCATTTAGACAGACAAGCATATCCTAATGGATTGGCAAGTAGCCATTCAGCCTAACCCCCACTTTCTGCTTTTGGTCCATTCCCTTATAGGTTATGGAACCTCATGAATGCATACAAGGTTCAGATGTTAATCACGGGCTTTAGTGCAAGATTCCGCAGAATAATCAAGCAATTGAATACAAAACAAAAACCCTGGGGTGGGGGGGCGGAAAAAAGAGGAGGGTGAAACTTACTGCAGTATGAAAGTATTTAATAAAAAAGAAGGTTAGGTAATTAACAAAAAAGGGTAAAACTGGTTTTTAAATCCAAGAGAGACTGTTACAAAATGAACACTGGCTGAGAGTCTGCTGGACTCATCCGTGTGATCTGATCAAAGCGGAACGTTTGCTCTTTATCAAAGCAATATGGTGAATGAGCATATTGGTTTCCCATCTAACAGTGGTATGCATGTTCGGTATTTAATATCTCAGAAAATATTTGCAATTTTGAAAATAACTTGTACTTGCTCCCACTAAATATAGGCAGGGGTGCCAGTGTTGGAGTGGAGTGGACAAAGTCAGAAGTCACAACGCCACATTACAGTCCATAGGCCAACAGGTTTAAGCACTGCTCCTTTGTCAGGTGAGACAAAGCAGCAGCACTCTGAAAGCTTGTGATTCCTCCAAGCATTAGAATAGGAATTTAATAAGATATAATTTGCTTTCCTCTGGCCAGAATGTTCAGCAATATAATGCACCTGCTTATTACAAGATGTTTCGCACTAGAACTGTATCGATATAACTAGTGATTTTCACTCTCGCCCATTTCTCTCAAAACTCCTTCAAGAAGTAGGACAAGATGATTTGTGCATATATTTGAAATGCTGATGACACAACTATACTTGTCACAGACAAGGAAATTAATAGGTGGTTTCATTCAACAGCCGGGTGGGATTCGAAACATCCCAAATATCTGACTCAGAAGTCAGTTCTTCTCATTTGGTGGTGCAGAAATTTCAAAATTGAAAATATATATTTCACTATGAACATGTAGGGCTAACAACTCTACATCAAGTTTATGATAGAAAATGCAGTTACTAAGTTGTACCTGATGGTTTGCTTTTGTGCAGACTTCTAGTAAGTGATCAACACGACTGTTGACATCTGAAGGCTTCGCACCTGAAGATTCGTCAGTCACATCCTGTTTGGGCTAGATTAGCACATATAATAAAATTTATATACCTGGTTGAGTGGAGAAAGCAGTTGACAAATCATGTTAAAATGATACTTCATACACAAAGGATTATTGTGGACTTGTGGAATGGCAGTGACCAAAAGAACTTCTCAATATTGAATTTCCTCAACAAGACCCCAGACACAATCATGCTAAGTTAGATTAGTGACTGACCATGTAGGAAAGAACTAAATCAATGGACTTAGGATCATTCTGTGCCTTCAAAATAAACACGTCCTGATCAATAAACATTCTTTAAAAGCTGTAAATCTCTGCAGAGAGAGAAATCCATTTGTAACATCACCACCCCCTTCCGCCCCTAGTGAAAGCATACAACTGGCCGTATTGGAACCTGTGTAAAAATATTTTAAAATTTATGTTGTAACCATGTAGTAGTGGGACAAGAGCAACAATTGGCTCCTTCAATCTCAGTTATATTAATCAAAATAGTTATTTCCATAATATAGCTTTGTCACACAATTTACACTGGAAGATCAGAAGTCTGCAAACTTTTACTATACTTAGCTTTAAAAGGCTTGAAAAATAGGAAGAGTACAGGTTTGGGCTTCTTTTCGTTAAAGGAAGCATACATCTATGTTTGACAGTATGCTAATGCAATTACAACTCAACACAGTCACAAATCTATTTTGATTCCAAGTTTAAACACAATTGCTAACCTTTTCTTCAAAGTGCTTAACTTGTGCAAAATTTGTTAGTGTTGAGGAACTTTCCTGCTGCCCGGTACAACCTATGTGCCGACGGGGGCACCTGTAATAGAAAAAGAAATATTTACACATATGGGCAAGGACCACAAAATAAACATTTTTAAAGAGAAGCAGAGTTCCAGATAAACCTTCACGTTCCTTAGTTAACTAGCACAAATAAAACAGACTTCTTGTCATCACTATGTTTAGATCTTAAAGACGAACTATTCCTGGATACACAATTCATGCTTTACACAAGGCAATTAGACACTCCAGCCCTGGTACGTTAACAGCAGCAACACTGCTGTGCTGCATGGTAACAAAGTGCAAGTTTTAGCTTATTGCTGTGCTTCAAACTTGGAGTACAACAAATATATTCTTCACCCTTTGAAAAATTGTTGCTGCAGTCAAAGTACGCCTACAAACACAGATATGCATTCCCACAAGACAGGCTGCAAACAACTCCCATCTTAAGTCTGAGCTAATCTGTGCTTTTAGAAGGAAAAAAAAAAATCACTGGTTTACATATAACTAGGAGCAAGCTATGCAGTCCGTTCAGCCAGCCCATTCATTTTCTTTAAAAATTCAACATTACTTCATAATGTGACATTTAAATAGATTGGGTTCAAGCAGCACAACACCTCTAAAATTATGAACATCGATTTCACTTTCCCACAATCTGCATTGTCCCAGGTCCTCTGGGGTGTTCAAAATATATCAGCTTCAATATAGTTGATAATGGAGCTTCCTAGTCTTCCACAGATTAGGAGGCCAAAACCATGCACAGTACTCTTCAACATGCTTTTAGCAAAGTCCACCACAATTGTAGCGGCAATGTTTCCATTTCCCATGCAACCAAGGCCTTACGACTTCCCAATTGCTTGCGGTCTATGTGCTAATGTTTTATGTAAAAAGGGCCCTTTAACTTCACTGATCTAGAGTTAAAAGTGTTTCCTGGCATTTGACCATTTCTTCATTCTGCTAGTCTATTTAAAAAGTGAAGTATTATGATTTCAAAACAGAATTGTCCACTTCAGTCTTATCCGGACTTTGTTGACTGAAGGCAACTGAGTACAATACAGCAAAACCATGAAATTTGAAATAAACTACAAAAGGGTTTGATGTCATTTGTACATGACACTGCTTCGTATAACAATTTCTTGAAAAGCTAGCACATCTTCAAATATTCGACACATTGCATTTTATAGAATTAAAAATTGTCCGAGTGATTGCATGCATCCCAGACAATAGAGTTTTCAGAAAAGCAAATTGCAGAATAAACTATCCTGCAATTCTGGATAACATTAATTACATAGGAGCAATGAGATGCAAGTTTCGAGACTGTCAGCAGAGACACAGTAGTTTAAGTAAGGATTAACACAAAGCTTGCGGCAGTTTTGAAGCTGACTGTAATGTTCTCTAAATTCCTAAATATTGCAAAGTTTATTTTAGGACAATGGTTAAATCAGTAGGTCCAAATACAAATGGGTCACTTTCCAAGCAGACACCATGGACAACGTTTGTCTTTCACCATCTTGTTTAAACGCAGTTATCTGACATGACCGACACAGAAAACAGGACATAAATAAATGGAGAAAAGCACAAATCAAATAAAAAGCAGAATTGGCCCTATGAATGCTTAACAAAACTACTTGAACATTCACAAAGAAATATTTATACAATTTCCTGCAGGCTAAAGGAAGAAATGGAGATGGAATGGGTTATATAATAATTGAGGTTGCAGACTTGCTCGCCAAGCCAGCATGTTGTGCCTTGTTTGAATAAGATCCTGATGCAGCTCCGTTTGGAGACGAGCAACTGCCCCAACGCCCATAAAACAGAGCTGCATCAGAACATTATTCAAACAGGCCACAACCCTGCACCAATCCAGGAACACAAAAGCAGAACAGGAGCACTTATACGGAATTTTTAAAAAGGAATGGATACCCTAAAAGCACACAATACACCATTACCTCCGTGACAGACCACAACAAGACAACACAACATGGCCAGACACACTGATCACCTTACTGTACAGAGACCAGAGACCAATCAGAGATGACCACAAGACTACTCAGACCCCGAGGTATCAGAGTAGACTACAGAACAACCACCACCCTGCGACAGCTACTGATGAACATAAAAAAGGACCACACACCCACAGCCAATAAAACTAACAATATACAAACTACCATGCAAGAAACATTGTCAGTTTTCTTCCAGTTTTGCCTATGTAAACAGATACACGAACACCAACTAGCCACCAAGAGACTTGACCAGTTCTCCCTGGTCTCAACGCACACTGACAAAAGGAGGACAGAAATTCAACAGGGACAACACATCCATAATAGCACGAGCCAAACAGAGACATGCCAGGGAATTCCTGGAGGCCTGGCATTCCAACTGAAACTCCAACACACAGAACTGGACCCAATATACAAACCACAGAAGAACAAAACCAGAAGTAATACCAACCATCCCAGCAAACCGAGGCCTATTAATAAACAAGCAGGACAGAACACCAACACTTGACCAGAGGCACACTGATATTACCTAGCAGGGTGTCTGTAATCAAACACCAGCTTGGCAAGCAAGTCTGCAACCTCATCCACAACCCGAGCTACAAATATTCTCAAAAATTCTCATAATAATTAGATAAATAACTGCCAATCTTAATTATGTGCATGCATGATTTGAAGCTGATTCAACACAGCAATCCCAAATAGAAGCTTAAATAGTCTGAAACAATTGATCTCAAATCTCACTACGGAAATAACCTGCAGTTTAAGTTTTTGAATTTTGACAACTTTTAAAATGAATCTCCAAGGATGTTAGTTCAAATGCATTTTATATTTGCAGATTCAGTCCTCTACTCTCAGCTGATAGAAGTTGAAATGACAAGATAAGCACAACTGCAGTCATACACTAGCCCGTCGTCTGCAAAAATGGTGACTTGCATAGAGGAAATAAAAATGATGAAAAATACAAGCCATCCAAGACAACTTTGTATACTATTGCATAATGTAAACTTTAAATACGGGTTCAAGCAGCATAACACCTCACAAAAGATCAAAACCAAAATACTTGTATCATCCTACCAGTTATGATAAACATTAAAATGTGATGAAAGCAGCCATTATTTTGGCACTTAAATTAATGGATTTATGTCTAACAAATAAAATCACAAATTTTCACATCTTAAAAAGGCTTAAACAGCCAATTGAGTTGCTTTTTAAGAAAAAAATCTCGTGCATACAAAATTGAACTGACTCCATCACTTTCCGTTTTTGCAAAGTTTGAGATACAACCAAGGTAGATTACATAAACTAGCCAAAAATAATTTGATGCAAATGGAAGACTAAAAAGAAAAGTAAAGTACTTAAAGATTTTATTTTTTCAGGTTTCCCAATTAGATATTTGGGACAATCAAATGTTTAAGTATCTTAATACGGTAACAGTTAGATTATATTTAAGTGAATATTGTACATGTTTGTAGAAGTGTCAGATCCATATAAAACAAGTTTATTAAACAGCTGACATTTGTACGACATTGAAAATTCAATGAACTGTAGTCAAATTGAGAATGGTGATACAAATACATATTCAGCAAGACTACATATCAGAACAGCTATTTCTGTGTTCATTCAATACAATATGGTCTAGTGCCAGACTAAGTCACATTTTCCACAACCCAAAGTCATGCATTTTTAAAATTAGGGGCAGGCAAACAGCACACGTCAAGTTCTCTTCATAAGGTGGTTGAAAGCTTTAATTAGTAATTTCAACGAAGGATACAGTTTGTTAAAAGAGACAAACCTCCAGACTAAAACAACAGATCTTTCCCTATCTAAAGCCCATTTGCAATCCATGATTGTACTATATAAAAGATATGCTGTAAATATATTCCAACTCCTGGAATTAGGACCATTCCCTAGTTGCATATTCAACTTATTAGCCTAAATGCTAAAAAACAAATAAAACAACAAAATGTTCGTACTCACTTAGCCTCAAAAAAGTAAAGATACAAGTATTAGTGCATTCTTCAAAATGAAGAGAAACAACTTCAAAAGTTATGGACCAGGTCAGACCCCGCTCAAAATCTTTCAAAAAGAATGTTAAGATCTAGGCTACCTTCTTATTTTAAAGGCAGATGAGAAGAAGGTGTTCCATGTTTAATGCAACTGGTCAAACCACATTTTTCTTTTTAATTTGTGAGATGAGGGTGTCGCTGGCTAGGCAGTATTTGTTGCCAATCCGCAATTGCCCAGGGCGCAGTTAAGAGTCAACCACATTGATGTGGGGCTGGAGTCACATGTAGGCCAGACCAGGCAAGGATGGCAGATGTCTTTTTTTTAAAATGGAAGGAAAAGAGAGAGTGAACTAGATGGGTTTTTCCTGACAATCAGAAATTGTTTCATGATCATTAGACACTTAATTCTAGACTATTATTAAATTCAAATTCTAACATCTACCGTGGTGGGATTTGAACCCGGGTCCCCAGAACATCTGGGGTCTGGGTCTCGGGTCTCTAGATTGACAATCCAGCGATAATACCACTTGGCGATTGCCTCCCCTAGCTTTACACAAAATAATTTAAACACTATATAGTTAAGACATAAAAGAATTTAGAACAACTATTGGAAAATTTAACAGAATACTTGTAACTGCTCCAATATAGTAACATTCCCATAAAACACACCCCTTGACAAAACAGGTAAATTCAAACAAGCAGAAGGGAACAACATCCAGAGATTTCACAGGAAGTCAATTAGGAATATTGACCAAAGCTTGCAACCCTCAGGTATTCAAAATATTGACTGTTACAGTTTAAAAAAAAAGACTAGAAAAAGCCCTGAATGGGAAGAACTAGCCACTCCCCTTTTATTAAACTGTCACTCCCTCGACTCCACATCTCCTCTGCCTTTATAAAGTCTCTTCAAAAAACACCAAGGAGAAAATACCCTTTTAAAAAAAAGTGACAGCATCCAGTCATAAAGTTAAGTACAAGATAGCCCAAATGCTTTCGTTAATATAGTTCCAAGCTTCATTTCATAAAAGGACACGCATCTTAGCCAAGAAACTCAACAAAGCCTGGAATAAAAGACCACTACGTGGTTCGTTTTCTCACAGCTCCTGATTCAAGATGCTGTCTAATGTGTTCAGGATTTGAGTTGTTAAAAAATGCCCCCACCCAGACAGAAGGAAACGAATATTTTCCAGCAAGACTTCACCATTACAAAAGGCAGATTTGGTCCAAATAGCAGAGTGTGAACTGCATGGTGCAGAAACAGAAATTCTTAGTTTGATGCAGCATACATCTTGCATTTTGACCTGGATTATATGGAGAAAAATTCCAAAAAAATTCTATTGATAGGTTAGGTTAGAGTGGAGAAATTCTTAACAGTTCTGACAACCAAGCTATAGACACCACAAGCGAGCAGCTGGGTAAATCAGATCAGAGGAACGAATTTTTGTTTTTCAACCTTGGCAGTGAGTGAAAGTTGACACCTTGCTATCTAACTGACTATTACTTCAGAAACACGGTATAACCAACGGAAGGTTTTAAATTTTAATCACGCAATTAGAAAATCCAATAGACAATATTTTTCTAAAATCACAACGCAGTACTGCTGGATTTTAAAAAGACAGGGACATCTGCACACAGAAACAGTCGGCCATTTAGCTCCCATGAGCTTGTTCTACCTTTAACTCAATTCAAAGATGGTCTATATGTATTGACTTCATTGACCCACCTGTGGACTGTGGTTACCACGAAAAGTTTATATGGTTGCTAACATATACAATGAAAGTTGCACAAAAAGCATAAAAGTTATAAAAGGAACGCAAATCTCCAAAAACTGCAATGTGGTTACAAGCCTTATCTTGTACCCTTTATTAAAAAAAAGGAAAAACTGTTTTTAAACAACTGCTATCTTTACAAAAAAAGATGCATCATGTGGATGCTTCAGTTAAAATACTTATCATTAATTTTATACAAGGTTTTCATAATCTTTGCTATCATGTAGGCACTAGAAATTGCTGGAGAAGGCAGAACAAGATCGATCTACAAGTTAGTTGAAGGCTCAAACACCGCTCAAAAAACACTTTCACTTGTATTGTTCTGGAAGATTAAGCAAGGGGAAGACTGGAAAAAGGAGGTTGAACAATAATACAATGACACCTTCCTAGTATGTTTCATGAAAAGCCAGGTAGCAGGAATTCAAATCCCACTACAACAGCAGAGAAATATAAAGCCAGATACTCTGATTTGGAAATTAAAAATCAGACAAAGTAGTGGCAAGCAGGAAAGCACCAGATTCATTAAAAACTCAGTAACTTGGTTTGGAGAATGAAAATTAACATCCTTACCTACAAGACCTATGACTTAGTAGGGGTAGGCTGTCATTAAAACAAGCCTCGGCTATTCCCAGAGTCATACAAATTGTTACCTTTGTTTCTAAGTACACACAGTACCTCAATTTAACTGGCATTCAGAGCAAAGTTGATAGTCCATGCTTTCTATGTTTCTAAAGAAAAGAAAATCATTATTTATTCTAACTAGATTACAGTTAGAAGTAATCTAACAAACTACTGTCATAATACTAAATAAAAGTCTAATCCACTTTAAAGTCTACACACACAACAAAAAAAAATCTATGGTATTTGCATCCTGATTCCTACGTGAACATGATCTTACTTCGTTTAGCCAGGTCCTTGGAGCTCAGATCTCTCGCTCTCCCTTTCCAGGAAGTTTCACTTGAAAATGACAATGACAAATTTATCAATTCAAAAGTCACAGCTCACAGTAACTGCTTTTTCCTCAAGTTTATACTGCAGAAAACACATCACTTCTGCCGGGGAGAACAACAGCATATCCTTCTGTGCCTTTGTAACTTGTTTCCAGGTCCAAGCTACTCAATTACTGGAGATCCAAACGCTTCACAACTCCTGATCATCTGCACATTGCTTTTTGTGGCTGTGGGATTCTGCAGAGTTCACAACACTTACTAAATTCCTTGCTGTAAAAATCGTGCAATTTAAATTAAAAAAAAGCACAAAAGTTCTCTCTCTTTGCAATCCAGAGTTTTAAAAGACAAAAAAAACAAACAGCACAATTCTTACAGCAACTTCAGATACAGCCAAATGGACAATGCTTAGTTGCCTTTTCAAGCAACCTATTGAGTCACAAGAGTTACCTTCTAGAGAAATTGGATAGGCCAGTGTCAACAACACCTACTGCTCAAAGGAGGAGGAAAATAGAAATATCACCCCGCCTAGGACAAGAATCATATTTGCATACAAGTCACCATCAAATCTACTGACATCATTGGCCTGGAATTCACAGTTTAGATATCCTGTTTGAGTATTCGGCTTTCTTGGATACGATCCTGTTAGCAGAGACCTGGAGCAACATATCAAAATTATCCAATGTAAATTTAAACAGCATAAAGTTACAAATGAAGCTTCATACATTCAGAAAACTGATCAGAACAGCTAAATGCAGTTGTTGGCACTTGTGATAAGACACTGTTTGAAGAGGGGGCAAGAAAAATTAATATCCTTACTTATTGAAAGTTATGCAGAATAGTTTCCATTGTGACTAAAGGCATTTCATTGCATAACATCTCTGCACCTTATAAAGGTCTGGCTGGTGCACATTTCAACTGGCAAATCTGAAATTCCAGTGCCAATTTTTTAGGTCACAATTTTAAGTTAAATATGTTTGTTTAACTGTCACCTCACCTAGTAAAAGGGCCAAAACCTGGTTGAAATAGACAGCGCAAGTTTCGCCCCACTTCTACAAAGTCAGAATAAAATCCATTTTGCAGCGCTCAACCTTCCTAAGTCAGAGACTAAGGAGAAGTGTTCCTCCTGATCACTCAAGGATCAGATAACTTTTAAAACCTACAGGCTGCTTTTGCTTTTAGCAAAGTAGCATCAGCACATTTTTCCGCCCACCCCTCCCAGTCAGTGGACCTGACTAATAGTGTTCAATGTAATCTCTTAAGACATCAACTTGCAGAGAAACCTTAGACACTGTCCAATTCATACAAGTGTGTCAGACATCCAAAAAAGATATCAAATAAGCAAATTATCAAACATAAAACAAAGCGGCCCTGGACAAACAGTTCAATCAGGGTCATAGCTATCGTAACATTGGTTGATAAATGCTTTAGAGCCAATGATAATGCTAGTGCATTAATCAGAATAGTTCAATATTTAAACTTTTACTTCTTAGTTCAACTCCAAAAAGAATTCTTAAGAGCCAAATAAACATAAAGGAGGCATGCTTTTGCTTGCCGTGTTCACATAATTCCCAGATGTCCCATACAGCAGACTGTACTCTCAATGTCCAGATTGTAGGTTGCCATGCAAAAAGCTGTGGGCAGCTTTAAGCTACATGAACAGAGTACTGTTCGTTTGCTGCTGACTGCAAAATCCAGGCCAATGAATTTCAAAGAACAAAGAAATTTGTGCTTATGCCATAGAATAAAAAATGGAATTTGGACAAATTGTTTCCATCTAAAGGCTAACTGTAGCATTTTAAATTGGCAATTATCTTTGCACACATAACTGGAATGCAAAAGCAGGATTTAAAAGAAGTTTAAGAAAAATCAGTTCACCATAGTACTATCAGACCATAGGGCTGTTCTTTCATTAGAGCGAGCAAGGCAAAGAGAGCGCGAGCGAGATGACTGGTGGGTGGTTTAACCCCAGGGTCACTACACTTCAGGTAAAGAAAGAGGTTGAGGAGAATCCTTCAGGGTAACTGCAATTTGTGCAGGAATTGAACTCATGCCATTGGCATCACTTCACACCACAAACTGGCTTTCCAGCCATAAACTAGTGGTCCTTCAAGTTTGCTCTGCCATTTTGATAGGATCGTGACTGATTATATCTCAATGCCATACCGGTTTTCTCTCCATATCCTTTAATATCTAAAAAAAAAAAATCAAATTTTTTTTTTTTTTTTTAAAATATACTCAGGAGGTCCAGTCTGCTGCGATAGCTAATTCTGGTGACCACGCTCAGGTGAAGAAATGTTTCCTCATTTCAGTCCTAAATTGCTTACACCATAACGTGAGACTTATGACCCCTGGTCCCAGACTTCCTGACCACCTCCATACATACATCTGCTCCATCTAGGGCTGTTGGTACACCAATATAAAACTCCCAGGAAATAAAGCACAGAATTGTGTAGAAAAGCAGGCAGCTACTGAAAGATTGAACTTTTCACAAAATTAACATGCACTTCAGTTTTTTTTTTCAAAAAAAAACAAAAATTTACTCATTCATGGGATGAGCACCACAGACTCTTCAAGCAACTAACGCCCATTCCAAAACTGCCCTGTAAAATGGGAGTTCCAGAATTTGTACTCAATGATAGTGAAGGACCAGCAATATAGCTCCAAGACAAGTTGCAGGGCTTTAGAGTGAATTTGCAGGTGCATTTACTGCCCTTGTCTTTCTATGTGGTAGAGACTAAAAGGTTCAGAAGCTGCTGTTTAAAGCAGCTATGCAGGTATAGACTGTCATTGTGCACTGGTAGAGGGTATGGATGTTGAAGAGAAAGGATGGGAATGAAGCAGGCTCCTTTGCCCTGGATGGTGTTCAGCTCAACAGCTGTTGGAGGTGTAGCCTCAAGGGAAAGAAAGGAGAGTATTCTATTCTACTCCAGTTTTGCGCCTTGTAAACAGATAGACTTTGGGGAGTCATAAGTTACCTTCTGCAGTGTTCCTAGCTTCAGACTTACTCTTGTAGTCATGATATGGGTATGGCTAATCCAATGTAATTTCTGGTAATGGTGACTACCAGGATGTTGACATGAACGCAAGACACTTGTATAGCACATAAATGTTTCTTCAAACTTTAAGAACATGTGTCAACTCTAATTTGAATAAAATCAAGCTGGGAAGAGTCGTATTTTTCTTCACTATGGGATAGATTTCAGTAGGGGCTGACCAGGCTGCTGTGCCCTGGAGGTCAACAGGAATCTCGGACCAATTCTGTAAGGTTTAATCTTTACAATTAGCAAAGACCATACAAAAACAGAGACTTCATTCCCTATGAAAATTGAGTCTATTGATGATATTTCCAGCAAGACAGTGGGCTAGTAGTATTCCACTTGCAGACAACTGATCTAACTTATGAATTTTAAGCCTCCTTTGTTCTGAAGGACTGCATTTTATTATACAAGTTTGTGTTATGTGCGGAAATTCTTTAAATATTCATACAAAATATTGCCATATTCTGTAAAAATATCATTGGCTAAAGTGGATTTCTGATTATTTCAAATCATACTGAATACAGTTGGAGTTTCTCACACATTCCTGGAAATAAAATACATGTTCAGAGTAAAAAAAAAGGTGTTAGGCAGGTAGTCATTAAGTTAGCAAGTCAAGGTTCCAGGAAACACTCACTGGGCACAAAATATCAACACCATCCATATTAGTATCAATTGCATTTTAGAGAGAGACACAGACACGTTTGCCAGTTAGTTTTGACAAATAGCCATTTCTCCGAACGCTGAAATCAAATCCAGATCAATTGCATTTACAGGGCTGCCACTGGACTGAGTAACTGATTCTGCTAACCGTATATAAAAGTTATCAAATAGCACAAAAAAAAAATCAGAGCAAGAATTCTGTTCCAATATTTTTGTTCTAAAGGAAACCAAGACCCGAGAAAGTGGATAATCTACTTTTTCCTCTTCCAAATGTTTTCAAAAGTATGCTACATCAGTGCAATGGAGTTTTAACAGTATCACAACTGTCAAACATGCTATCCTGTACATCTATTTAGAGTTCCTGTAGAATGGAAGAATGGGTTATTTCGCCCTTTGGGCTTATGTGCCAGTTAGTTAACAGAAACCATCCAACTGTTTAAAAAGATTCCTTCTGTTTCATCATGAATGAGCCATGGTTCTTTGCACCATGATCAAGGACTGTTGGTTGGGATTCAAATCTGTTCAATATATTTACTGTCCATGGCTTAATACAGCCTACATAATGCACAATGAATGTAGGAGGTGCAACAACAGAAAAAGAACCAGTATAAAGGCTTTAGGATGCGACAAACGCTGCCAAAAATGTGACATTTTTAAAAAGTCCAACATAGCATGAGGAGGAAACTCCAACTCTTGAGGGCTGAAGAGAATGTTAGTTAAGAGAATGTGCGCACACAAAAAAAATGTATGTTCCACAACAGAAAACAAATTTTGGGCAAATAAAGACCAATTTGTATACCATTTCCATATAACATGGGCAAACTAGAACAATACATTGGCGGTTGATACAAGAACGCGACAAGCTGTAATACGGACCCCAAGTAAACCCTACCAAAGTAACTTTAAAAGAAAGGCTCGAGTGCCTCTGTACAATACTGCCAGCTGCACAAAACTTGAAATCAACTACTTATGTCACACCTTCATTTTAAATTCCAGACCTTGCTGCTACATACTCTGCACACACGTTTCTCCCACAAAAACTGAGCATTCAGAAATTCCCAAAGTGTACACTGTGCCAGCAACTAAAGATAATCCGATTCTTCTCCTTTAAAATTGTCACTATTAGCCTTTATTAAAAGCAGCATTAGCTATAGAATTACTATGGTTAGAAACCGTTTAAAAACATTGACTTATCAACTGCCTGACTACTAATTTCTCTTGCATTGCCAGGAGGAAAGCAAAGATGAAGGCAGGTAGCTAAAGTATTTCTAATATTTTTTGCCTGGATTATAGCTATTACACCTCAGCCACTTCTTTTGAGTGGGCTGCCAGAAGTGGCGGCACTGGAAGCACAGAAGTCAGATGGTTGCAAGGTGTGCAACAAACACTCGAAGCACACTTTTTAAACTGAAAGATACCATTTTAAAAGTACACACCAACCTACAGATTTTCCCTCAGATATTCTAAACCTCAATATTGTCAGTGACATTATAGAATCTTCCCATTACAAACATCAAATTGCCTGGCTTACTGCATGCAGTATCACAGGAAATCCACTAATACACAGAAATGATGCACACGATATACATCACCGAAATGTTCGCTGCAGCTCTGGCACCTTTAGAGATTTAAAAAGGTTATCCCCTACAGGGAAAGTCGAGTCACCAAATGAATATTTTGATCAGTTCAAAAGTTCTCTCACCAGGGAAAGTAAACCATACGATGAGTTGGTCTCTTGTGCTTTTGCAGTTTAAATTAGGAAACTACTGTGCAGCAAAATTAAAAGTAGTCAACACTTTTGTTGTCAAAGTCAGCGTGCAGCAGTAAAGCTAGAGTCGTTCCACCAGATGTAATCATGTTACACTTTGCGATTTTGATTCTGGACAGTGTTACAATAACAAGAGTCTCAATTACAAGTTATTGGGGTGACACTAATTCAAAAAGCTTAGCCTCATGCATCAAGATAAAGCAACAATTCACATTCAAAATTATTCACTGAAAATAATTTGATAAAACTAGAAGTGAGAAAAATGTACCTTTGGTTTATTAGTAATCTTATTCACACAAACACCACTAGAATGCACCCTTGACTATCAACTCAACTTCAAAGCAAAGCTTTAAAAAAATCCAAGTTGTGAAGAAAAATTTTTCTTCACAAGTAGAAAATACTTTGCAGTGAGATTCAGTGGCATCTTAAAAACTACTCACCACCTTTCAGGAAAGTCACTGACATTCGGCATTGCTGCTCATTATCAAAGCTTGTAGTAACCATTTCAGACAGTTGTGGTAGGAACTGGTTATGTTAACACAGAATAAGTAAAGACAAAAACCAAAAAAGTAGTAGTCAACACAAGCTCTCAAATGGTACCTGCTGAGCTTTATTCACTCTTCAAGATTACTCAGCCACTCAATTCAAGTGACAATTGCTCCAAGCAGTTTGGATGATTAATGCAGAGATCTATCAAACCATAATTAAGTAGAGACATGCTATCACAATATTACACAAATTCAAAAACAAGGCAATCCAGCCTGCCTAAGGGCATTTAAAAATCATATTTGGGATCAGGTTTTTTAAATTTGCCATCCTGTCACTAAATTCATATTCAGTACTCCTTTTGCCAAAATGCTAGCAGTACCAAAAAAGCAAAACCAAAATAGTTCTACAGTGTCTATTTAAATTGGAATTGGTTGAAAGTTCAAAAGATTTTTTTACAATATGGCAATTAAAGAAAATTCTGCAGGATACAAGGAAGGTCAATATAACAATAGTCTGTGTCATCTCAGGCCTTAACACCTGCACAACAAACCAGCATCTAAGATTTGGCCCCTAGCTACACAATTAAATCAACCAATCTGAGATGGCTGGTACTATTGCTCAAACACTCTGGTGCAAACTAAGAGGAAAAGGACTAAGAGAAACAAGCTCAGCTGTAATGCCCTTTCCCAACATAGCAAAGTCTGATAGCACCAACTTCTAGAAATCATCGTGTGGTACAAGATTTTCTTTCAGCATGCTCCTTTCCAACTTAACAGGCCCAATTTAAAAAAGTTATATTTTAAGAGTGACAGTCATCTATATTAAAAAAAATTTCAAAAGGGAGTGAAGTTTGCAGCTCTCAGCAACATAGGCTTGGCTCAATACATAGCATTACAGCTATAAATCCAGTATTTTTACAGTGAAAAACATGAAGATGAACAACTAGCGACAACCAAACACATTACGTGACCAAACGGCCATTTCACTGGGGTTTTGCACTTCAAAAGAAGTGGAAATTGTATAAGCAACATAAGAATGAAATGCTCGCAAAGAACAAAGCATAAAGCATTTTCAGGGGTCATGCCTATAAAGCAAGGCAGCAAGAAAGTGAACTGCCCTTGTATAGTTTATATTGCTTTTCACATCCACCTAAAAACCCAAAGCACTTTAGAGCACGTGAAATATTTTTGAAGCTCTACTTGGATTTAGCATCAAGGGATCTGTAATGTTCACGAGGGGGGGAAGACAGATCATAAGTTTAGACTCTCTCAGCACTGTACTGGAGGGTCACCATTTGATTTTTATGGATTGCAACTTCAATACAGCCCCTTGAAACTGAAGCAGCAAGAATGTTACAGTCCATGGCAGGGCTGGCAGCAATTGTGCCTGGAAGATGTGAATGCACTCAGTCACACATCTAGGCTGTTAAAGACAGACAGGCCTGGGAGTGGGGTTTCTTCCTGACAGTCAGAGTGGCATATATTGCTGGGAAATGATAAAGAAATTAAACCATACACAGGCCGAGTTGAGACTGAAAAAGAATGTTTGTACAAAGTTTGGATAGTTCTTACTCAAGTATAAAACAATATATCCACATTTCTTGAATTCCAATTACCACCTACTAGTATGCAAGTAGTGATTTAAAGCTGTTAAGTTTAAACAGAGAACCTTCATGCTGAAGGCCTTGCAGCGCAAGGGGAAAAAAGGGCCACATTTCAAAAACGTGCATAGAATCATTTGTAGATACTAAAAATCAGGTTGTTTTTAAACAATATTTTGAGGGAAAATGCTGTTCAGATTATTGGACTTGTTGAGAATCAGTTAATACAACTAGCATGAAAAATGCACTGCTGGTAATTCATTAAGTGACAGTTAATTATCTAAATATTCACCGCTTTTTTTTTTTAAGAAACCTGCGCAAACTTACTTAAACTACATATCTGGAAGTGGAACAATCAACAACATACTTCCATGATATTCTTAATAACTAGAATAAAATTCTACCCTTAATTCATACATATCTGACTTACGCATATCTGGCTTTGAATAGAAGATAGCCCTGTACAATACTGAAGCAGGGGATTTCCCAGTTAGCAATATTCTCATACGTACTCAACTGTATGCCAAGAAAAGAATTTTGTCCTCAGACTATTGAGCACATTTCCCATCACGTACATCAAGAAAGATGCAATATCTTGCATTTATTTTTCAGCGGGCTTAAGAATAGACCCAGTCAAGAGAATTATCATTCACATGTGAAAGCTAACAAACACAGCAATAAGACCACCTTTACCCAATGACTGTGTCCAAGTTCACCTTCTGCGAAGAAACTTTGGCAGATGGGATTAATTTACATGGCACAGGATAATGTATATCAAAATACAGGGGCATACTGAGATGGGGTTTGTGTTGTTTAAGCTTAGTAATGACCCTATAATGAAAGAGGAAAAATACAATATTGTGCTCCTTTAAATTTAAAAAAAAAAAGGTCCATGATGACACAATAATAATTTGATTTCCAAACAGGGTTAGATGTAATAAAATGGTTAGGAGACAACTTGCATGGAGCATGAACATACTCCTAGTTGGACCAAAAAGCCCGTTTCTCAGCAACAAATCAAATAAAAAAAGAATTTCCATTGGAAAGTCTATTAATGTTTAGATTTGTATCATTCTCCATGCAGTGATTTAATAATATTGCACCAAGAAAGTTTTAACAAGTCACTAAGGACATAAAGACAAGTCCAAGATACATGCCATTATCCACTGTGTTTACAGATAAATCAATGTAATTTACTTGCTATATAGTGCTTGGAGACATCCAGCAGTTTTGAAGGGTGTTATATCAAGGCAAGTCTCTCTTCAAAACATACGCCATTTATCATAAATCACCAATATTGCTTGAGAAGAAAGATTGTTTCATCATCGAAACAAGGATGTACAAGAAATTATTGGGTAGATATCATGGATATTAATTCAATCCAGTTTGAATAGTTAGAGCTGGTATTTCATAACAAAAGGAATTTTAAATAATGAAATTTAAATGTTCCTGCAATGTTATTCGATCTTGAAGAAGCCAAAAGGGACCAAGTGAGACAGCAGAGACTCATTCCTTCAAGCAATAAATTGTTGAGGGGTTTTAATTTGATTTTCTTCACTCCCTCACACTTGGTCTAATCTTTGTCTCTCCCTACCTAATAAAGTTGACATTAATTCATTTTAATTACTTCTCAACTTTTAGCCTCGCTGGTCCTGTTATTAAACCAAGAACACAGAACCCTATTATTAACTCTGACTTCCAGCAATCCGTAGCACAATTCTGCAGGATAAGACAGGAGAGAATCCTACTTTAAAAATCTGGTCTGTTAAAGTGAGTCTGAGAGATTTTGGAAAAAAAAAACACAGCAAGAAGAGCTGAGTGCCAATTTCAGAGAAATTCAGCAAGCATAAACTGTTTAAACTCGTGAAAATAGATCAATAATGGTTCTTGCAGGGAGGTTTAAGGGCTCAGAATGGAAAACGAAAAAGCCTCTGAAAGGTTGAGTTAATAATGTGTGGTGCTGG
>NW_025967867.1:0-882 GCF_021869965.1 Rhincodon typus | reverse complement strand
AAGGGTCCCAACCTGAAATGTCAACTTTCCTGCTCCTCTGATGCTGCCTGGCCTGCTGTGTTCCTCCAGCACCACACTGGTGTTGTCTCCGACTCCAGCATCTGCAGTTCTTACTGTATGAATGAGTTAATAATATGCTGTTTTGGACATTAATGCCGTCTTGCGTGCACATTAATATTTGTATATCTTTTAAATGGAATATTTTGTACAAACTGCAAGTGTGCGCCTTATGGCATATTGCAGTCAACTTGGTGTACTTAAACATTCCACCATGGCAGTGCTTAAACATTTTTTTTAAATAAATGGTCCCACGAATTGAGATTCTACTCAAATTTTGCAAAGAAAAATCTTAATGTGACATGCATGAGGGCATGCCATGACTTCAAATCACACCTCAACAAGATTTTTAAAATTTAAGGAATATTTCTCCTAAAATTAAAATCTTCTCAGATTTGCACCAAGTGCATAATCTTAATAATCTAGAAATAGTGATTGATAAAATCGTCATTTTGAAGCCTTCGCTGCACAAGCGTGATCTAAGTGATATTTCTCTTGTACAGCACCATGATAATCAATTGCAACTAATCACTCAAGTGCCCACATCATAAACAGATTCTGGATTTGTTTGATGCTCAGAACTCCAGGATTGAAGCCTTCAAATCTGTAGCCATTAAGCCAAAATGCCTGGTTTTTCCATATTTATGATATTTTAAAGATCTCATTAAAAGAAAAAGATTGAAAATTGTTTGAGAATATGTTAACAAATGACCTATGCCAGGTCATCCATAGGAATGCAATCACAGAGGAACAACATTGCAGGCCTGATGAGTGTTTAAAAGATGAAAAGACCAAACTTAGAAGGAAATATAAAACCAAATGCCC
>NW_025967866.1:3415-25000 GCF_021869965.1 Rhincodon typus | reverse complement strand
AAGATTCAAGGAGTTGGGTCACGAACGGGAACCTAATCTAAATCGAAAGAGATTCACCAGGGTGTTGCCGGGTATGGAAGGTTTGAGTTATGAAGAAAGGCTGGATAGACTGGGACTTTCTCCACTGGAGCACAGGAGGTTGAGAGGTGACCTAATAGAAGCTTATAAAATAATGAGAGGTATACATAGAGTTAACGGTAGTTGAACTTTTCCCTAGGATGGGGGATTTCAAGATTGGAGGCACATTTTTAAGGTGAGAGGAGGGAGATTTAAAAAAAACATGGAGGCAACTTTTTTTTTTTTACACAGAGGGTGGTTAGCATGCGGAATGAGCTTCCTGAGGAAGTGATGGCTGTGGGTACAATTACAATGTTTAAAAAGACATTTGGATAAGTACGTGAAAAGAACAGGTTTGGAGAAATATGGCCCGAGAGCAGGCAGGTGGGACTAGTTTAGTTTGGGATTATGGTTGGCATGGACTGGTTGGCCTGAAGGGTCTGTTTCCATGCCATATGACTTTAAGACATAGATACGAAGGATTAAAAAAAAAGTTCAATAGCACCAGCCCAAACCACAGGAGCTGATGAGTTACTTCTTTACTTTCTTCCAAATTATTTTAGTTGTTTGACACAAGGTTTTTGCGTTCCAATATTTGCTTTCATTTCCTGGTTGAGAATTCCTCCTTAGCTGTCACCGAAGACAATCTAGCACCTACAGACAAGCCAGATTTTTTTATGCTTTCTCTTTGCAGACTAAGTAGCATGACCATAAGACACATAAGCAAAAGTAGGCCATTCAGCCCACTGTGTCTACTCTGCCATGCAGTGAGATCATGACTGATCAGATAATTCACAACCCCACTTTTCTGCTTTCTTCCTACATCCTGAATTCAATACTGATAAAGCACCTACCTATCTCAGTCCTGGATATACTTAATGATATAGCATGATAGCCCTCTGTGGTAAAGAACTCCATGAACTCAACAGTCTGAAAGACAAAACCCTTTTCATCTGTCTTAAACTGGCAAATCCTTGCTCTGAGATTGCGTCCTCTGGTCCTAGGCTCTCCCACAGGGAGAAACAACCTCTCCAAGCCAACTATGTCAAGCCCCTAAGAATCTTTTTTGTTTTGTTTGTTGACAAATGCCAACAGAGCATTCGCCTTCCCTATTACCTGCTGTGCTTGGGTGCTAACTTTGTCTGAATCAAACAAAAGGACCCGAAAAATCCCTCTGTGCTGCAGATTTGTGTGGTCTCTCCCAATTTGAATAAAATTCAGCTCCTCTATTCTTCCTGCTAAAGTGCACAAATTTTTCATATTATATTCTATTCTATTCGGAAGTTTGCTCACTCATTTAACCTGCCCATATTCCTTATATCATCCTCACTAGTTGCCTACCTATCTATTTTTGCGTCACCCACAAACTTGGTAATCCATCATTTATGTATTAAAATTAATTGTGGTTCCAGAATCCTTGTAGCACTCCACTAGTCACAAGTTCCTAGAAAATGCCCCCTTTTATCCCAACACTCTCTTCTATTAGTGAGACATTCTAATTACTAATATCCTATCCCCAAAATGCATATTATTATGTAGCCTATGTACAGTACCTTATTTGGGTTTCCAAATGCATATGATATAGTACTGTTCTCCTCAAAGGGCTGGAATACATGTGTCAGGCATGATATCCTCATCATGAAGCCATGCTGACTCTGGTTGATTATATTATGAGTTTCTATAACATCCTGTATAATACACTGACATTTTCCCAACGACAGCTCATGAGCTAACCGGCCTGTGGTTGTCTGGTTTTTGTCTCTTTCCATTTTTTGAAATAAACATAAGACATTGATAGTTTTCCAGTCCTCTGGGAATTTTCCAAAATCTAAGGATTCTGGGACAGTTATTAGCTGTGCATCCACCTTCTCTGTAGCTACTTCCTTTAAAATTCTAGGATGCAACCTTTCAGTCCAGGGGGCTTATTAGCCTTTAGCCCCATTCGTTTCCAGAGTACTTTTTCTCTAGAGACAGTTATTGTGTTTATAGCTCCTCCCATCCAGTCCCTTCATTGTTTAGGATTTTGAAACATTTAGTATCCTGCGCTACAAAAACTGATGCAAAGTATTTAATCAACACTTATGGCATTTCATACCTCCCCATCATTTCTCTGCTGCACTGCCCCCACATGATTCATAGTCTCCTGGTCAGGAGTCAACAGACATCATTGTCAAGCAACCTTCCCTTAATTTTAAATCTTTTCTTTACCTCTCACTTTCCAAGAAAAATAGAACATTGTATATAACAATTTATTTCCAGTAAACGTGATTTTTAAAACTGCAGCTCTCTTTACAGAGTCTTCTTTAAACAGTACCATCTTTTAGTCCACAGTCCAAAAGAAAGGAAACAAAAAGATGTGCTTTTTACAGTATCACGAGTTTGTCGTCAGTGCCACCTGTAGAACTTTTGAAATAAAAATCCAACTCCATTTCTCTTTGGAAAGATTAAATCAAGCAGTACCAATGTTAATGTATCTATTAGCCCCCACAATTCTCTTCTCTGACATTGCTCAAGATTGGTACATGTTGTACATGTTCGCCTTGACTTGTGTCATTTACCCTATCACAAATGTGCCAGTACTGATCATCTGTATCTCTACCATGATGCTCCTAGTTTCTTTTCACATATAAAAATCAGTTTGGATACTTGATCACTTCTTCATAATCTTTTACGTAGACAATGGAACCACTATTACTAGCTATTCATTTTACCATACATTCACCAGAATTGCATGTGAAACTACAGGTAAAGGACTGCTTTCCTCATTAGAGAGATGACTGGTAGTAGTCTATCCTGAGGGTGACCACACCTCAGTCAATGGGAGAGGTTGAAAGATACTACAGGAACGCACTTGCAACACTGCAGAAATGAATGCATTAAAGACTAGTCTCAGTATTACCATGCTTTATTCCAATTCCCAACAGTTATAATAAGATAGATCACATTGATCGAAATGTTCTCATGGTAATGATCTCTCCCAATCATTTGCATCTTTGCCAATGGAAAAGTCCTCACTTTACTATCTCCTCTTCAAGATGCATTGTTCTGACTGCTTTACTCATGTTCCACGAGATATCTACCTGCATAACTGTTCACTTTTTGCCAGACATTGATTGCTGTTCTTCCTATTTAGTGGTTCACATTGCTCAATGAGATAAACAAATTTATTGCTCTGCTTTTTATCATTCACACCTCCGCTTTAACCTCAGGGTGGACATTTTCTTTTAATTACCACATGCCTTGACGCTAAACCAATTCTGAGTGTATTGACGGTTCATCATCTAGTTAATTGACTAGTTTATCATTTTGTCTTACATGTGAAATGCTGTTGAACATATTTTGAAAACCCAAGTGGACTACATTTAAAGAATCAACCAAACTCACCAACAAAAAGGCTACGGAATACGTAATGAAGTTAACTTTGCTTTGAATTTTCTTCCCCCTTATGTTGAAAGGGACACCTTCTGTTTTTCTTTCAAGCGATCCTTCTTCATACGTTGGAGTAGTATCAGGTTAGTATAACCACAAAAGGCAGCAATGCCAGGTCAGATCTCATTTATGCCAATGTCCACACATACAATTTTCCTGCCTAGAAAGTGGTTGGTATGCAAGGGGGGAGAATCGTAGCTACTTTTCTTGTCACTAGTCCAGGATGCTGAAGCTACTTTTTGCATTATCATCGTACCCTAGTCAGACAAGAGTATAAAAGAAGTCTAAGAATACTATGTACTCAATCGGGGAAATTGCAGAGGGTCTAAATTTCCCCATGATATTCAATATTATTTTTCCTATATTCTTTGTTATATTCTATTTGGAACTACTTTTGGCATTCTATATTTCAGAAAATTAATGTATAGACAACAGTCAAGAACAATTTGGTCTTAAACCATAAAAGAACCAGTGCTCTAAAGTAGACTTAAAAATGTACTACCACACTGAGTGAAAAGGAAAGATAAAACTTACTTTTGTATTCGCTTCTCTATGACTGGTCGCACTGCGCTGACCCAGTCATCTTGACTGCACGGCCCTAAGAAAAGGAAAACACAGTCAATACAGAAATGATATCGTACTGAGGTCATTAACAAATAAAAGCCCTTTTCTGAAAACTCATGTGTCCCATAGAGTTGATACCTATAAGAACAGATTATTTTACAACAATAACAATGTTCCCTGATTGGAGAACATAATCTGAGAACTAAAAAAGAAATTTACAGCACAGGAGCACATTCAGCCCAACATTTTTTTTAATTCATTAACGGGATGAGGATGTCGCTGGCTAGGCAGCATTTATTGTCCATCCCTAATTGCCCAGAGGGCAGTCCAGAGTCAACGACATTGCTGTGGGTCTGGAGTCACATGTAGGCTAGACCAGGTACGGACGGCAGTTTCCTTCCCTAAAGGTCATTAGTGAACCAGATGGGTTTTTCCTGACAATCAACAATGGATTCATGGTCATCATTAGATCCTTAATTCCAGATATTTTATTGAATTCAAATTCACCATCTGCCATGGCGGGATTCAAACCCGGGTCCCCAGAATGTTATCTGGTTTTCTGAATTAACAGTCCTGCAATAATACCACTAGGCTATTGCCTCCCCAAGTGCGGCTCGCGCCAGTCAACAAGTGGCTATTCAGCCTAATCCCACCTTCCAGTTCTTCAGTACATATCCAAATTCCTTTTAAATGTTGAGGGTTTCTGCTTCCACCACCCTTTCAGGTTGGGAATTCCAGATCCACACCACCCTCTGGGTGAAAAGACTTCCCCCTTACTCC
Source organism: Rhincodon typus (assembly GCF_021869965.1). Classification (NCBI taxonomy): domain Eukaryota; kingdom Metazoa; phylum Chordata; class Chondrichthyes; order Orectolobiformes; family Rhincodontidae; genus Rhincodon; species Rhincodon typus. Next base: position 20,170 of record NW_025967866.1, on the reverse strand, counting down.
CCTCTTAACTTCCTACTTCATATGCTACATCCATAGCTCTTTGTTACGTATTCGTCAACCAAAGGAAATAGGGCCTGCCGACCCACACTCCCCAGATCTCTCATAACATCATTACATCTCCCCTCAACCTTCTCTATTCTCAAGAAAATAATTTTAGCTTGCTCAAGCTTTCTTTATAACTAAAATACTCCAATGAAAGCAACATCCTCATAAATCTCCTCTGCACCCACTCTAGTCTATCAATACCCATTAGGAAAGGTTAATCTTGATGTAAACACATCCTTCATTATAACAAACATTGTGTACAATGTAAAAAGCTGGTGTTTAGAAAACATGGCTTTCAACTTATCACAAGCAATAACATAGGAAATTCATTAGTACATAGCCTCAAACAGTTGCATTCAAAGTCTCCAATGTTTTAAAAACAAACACAAGCAGGAGAAAAACGCTGCTGTTTGACAGATGACTTCAAGTAATTTTGAACCAAGCGCCAAGTGAAGGAGCTCTCCCGTTGCTAATAAAATTTTCAATGTCTATTGAAGTTTCAACAAGCACTTAAAAAATACATTAAGATCAGACAAAGTCAACATGGGGAACAATATTTGGCAACTGCGTTAATTCTTTGAGAATTGAACTTGCAGGGCAGATTTCCAAAAGGCATTTTTTTATTAAGATGCCACACAAATGGTTAATGTACAAGATACGTGCTTATGGAATTGGGTTGATGCATTAGCATGAATAGAAGATTAGTTGATGAATAAGAAGCAGAGGGTTGGGGTACTTTCTACAATCAGGACACCTGAAGATTGAAAAGTTGTGACGAGTGGAATGCTGCAAGAATTAGTGGTGGGGTTTCATCCATTTACAATCCATATTAAATGACTTTGATAAAGTGCTCAAGATTAGCTAAGCTTGCTGACAGTATGAAGCTAGGTGGAAATGCAAGCTGCGAGGAGGACACAAGGAGGCTGCGAAGAGATATAATCTAAGTGGGTGGCAACATGTGAAATGCGCCACGCAGTTATTTCAATATGCAGGAGACCGAAACCACAAAATAATAAATGTTCAATTTTACTGTCAATACCATAAACAAGGAAATAACAGGACAATCACAACAAGATTATTAGGATGTGAAGTATCTTCTGGATTTCAATGAAGAACAAGTAGTACAGACAGGAGAAAGTGTTAACGTCAAACTCATTCTGTAATGCGTAAAATTCCTGCGAAAAAGAATTAAAATTCGCCACAAATATTTATCACAGTAGTTGCTTTCCTAAGGTGGCATAAACAGAATGCATTATGTGGCAATGTGGGCTACATCTTTAGCTAATAAATAAAGAATGACTAACACAGCTGTCAAGTCATATCCCAACAAATATCACCATCTTCAGCTGGGCAAGAAGGAGAATGTATAATTAAACAAAATAGGTTGATTTCTTTAAAAAACTAAATTTCATTGCAGTAGCAATCTTAATTATACAAAAGGAAAATAGAATATATACACACACAATCTTTTTAAGAAGTGATTCTCATTGTCTGTAAAAAGCTAATTATCCCCAGTCCTATTTACCTTCAATTGAGCTACTAAATGTATAAACAGACAAAATGTGTAAGTAGCTCATGCTAAATATCAAAATCATCTTTACCCAAGTCAATCGGTCCTTCTCTTAATCCATCTAATTCATATAATCTTCCATGGACGGGAAAGTAACTGACAAAATGGAATGCATCTTCTTCCTTTCCTGCAGTCTTAGCATCAAACTCAAACATCTGCTGCCTGGTAAGGAAAGTGGCAGATTAAGTTAAGAACAATTTTGGGAAAAGGTGATAAGGAAACAAGACACATGGTGTAGGCTTCTTCATACCTGGCAAAGCCATTGTGAACTTGTCGAATGACTTCTGAGTTGCTCAGTGCCAAGCCTTTCATCTGTTTTAATGGAAAAAGACAGTCAGTATAAAGAGCGCTTTACTCCTATATTGTATTAAAGGTGTACATGAGATGTTTGTTTCACGAGACTGCTCTGAGTTGGAATTAAACAGAGTGACAACTTGCACCCGGAGGTCCAATCAGGTAGAATGTTTTAAAAAATGTCACATCAGCAATCCAAAACAAGGTAAAGAGATTAAAAACAGAGTAAATTGTGACTTTTAAGCTTTTTTTTAAAAGAATGTACTGATTACATTTTGTATTGCTTTTGCCCTTTCGCCCCCTTGAGGTCTACATTAGCCACAGAAAATTTTGCAACTAAAGCCAGTAGAAGTCTGATTTCAGTGTCTGTGCCAGGACTGAATGTCACAAAATATAAATTAATAGTTCAAGTGACTGGTCAATTATTATTATCCTTTCTCTCCCAGCAGGGAAAGTGTGGTCTGCACTCAGTTGGTGTTTCAATAAAGAAGAGAACTTGTTATCTGGGAACTATAACAGCAGTGACACCCATTTGGCTTCCTAACTTTCTAAAGATCTTCAAGAGGCAAATTCATCTCAACACGCAGGAAAGCTCAATTTGAAGATACTAAAGACTCTTCTTGCCAACTCAATACAAGCTCCATTTAAAATAAAATAGAACTGTATTGTGTGAATCGTATCATGTCAACTTAAATTATTTTCAAAAGTTTCATGTCTAGAAGCTACAAAGCTTTTTTTTAAAAAACAGATCTGAAGCTGTAGTTATGTATTCAATATTACTAAGAGGAAATGCTCTATTATTATAGAAAATAGACTACACATAACTAAACTATTTAGCTATACTTACAGCAGCATCAAAGCTTTGTGAAAATTCTTTAAATTCTCCAAGAGTTTCTCCTAGTTCTATATCTGGATGGATACAATTCAGCAACACACTAATAATGGCTTGTGTGGCACAGGCATTATTGATAACCTTAAGAAAGAAAACAATAAGAGTCAAAAAAAATGAGATACCTTATCTACAATTGTGTTAAGATTTTTTTAAAAAAATGGTTTAATAAATGTAGACATAAATACAGCAATCTCAGCTTAGGAAGAGGAGGAGAAAATAAAAAGTCAGCCAAAGTTGACCATCTTGATTATCAAGAGACTTATGATGCACACAAGACACAGAAATAGGTGATAGGCGCTAACAGGTTTAGATCTGCATTAATGCTCCACATGAGTCTCATTTCTACCCTTCTATCTAAATATATCAACATGCTACTTTTCTTTCAACCTCATGAGAGTCTGGCTTCCTCTTAAGACATGTCAATGATATGTGCCTCACCCCATGACATGTAATTGCACTTTCTGATTAAAGAAGCTTCTCCTGAATTCCCTATTACAGTTATTAGTCACCACTTTATATTTGTGAACCCTCGACCAGGCTTGGCCTGCAAGTAAAAGCATCTTCTGTGTTTATCCTATCGAGCTCTTTCATAACCTTAAAAATGTTTGCTGGGAAAGACATGTCCAGAGGAAATCAGGATTAGCTATTATGCCACAGTCAAATAGCCTAATGCTTCAGCTCTCATAAGTAGGATGTCTGTGCAGACAAGGTAAAAGTAAAAATACATGGTTCATTTATTAGAATTCACCTGCTCTTATGCATCAGTTAAACATATACCAAATAATTTTATAAGTTAGGATGTATGTTCAAAACTTAAAGCAAACATTAATTTAAAATGTCAAAAGGAAAGATTCCATAACTTATTAACATTTGGACATGCTGCATTAATATGATGACAAAGTTTTACTACCATGCAATTTCAACTCAATAGCACACAGCCTGTGTCATTAGACGCTGATTATACTAAACCTGTATGCTATTGACAAAATAGACAAAAATAATTGAGAGCGATGACAAACAGCCACTTGATACTACAGAACTTGAATATTGCTGAAAGAGCAAGGGATCTGTTTTTGGTCTTATACACAGCAGTACAAATACAAGGATGGTTTCTCATTTTCTTCTGCATGGCAATGCTCAGCCAATTACAGCTAAGCTGCCAATCAATCAGCATTCCTTTCCTCCAGTACTATGAATTATTGCGATCATTTGGAATTAATATTCTTGTGTTTGTTCTGACGACTGCAGGATGAAAAGCCTTCGGCAACGTGCCTCTTGATTCAGCAATGTTCATAAGACATTACCTTAAACTATTTATGACTAAGAAAGAACTACGTTTCAAGCCTTCATTCTATACAAAAAAATTACAATAGTGTTAATATTTTCATAAAAGTAATTATATATAATTTTCAAGAGAAAGATTCAGAACAGCACACAACAACCTTCAGGTGTTGCTGAATATATATGTGGTACCCCCAAAACAAGAGACTTCTCAGCCAATAGTGAACAGGTCAGCAGGACGTGTAATAATTGAGATTAATCAGGCAGCTGAAAAATAGTGATAAACATCACTTTCCGTGTGTTAAATCCGCATTTCTAACTCTCATTTTCACGATATCCAGAAAACAGCTGGGACTAAAAATCTACCACTATGTAATTATCCAATCATCAAAAAAGAAAAGGCAGAATAGCAGCTAATACAATGTACCACCAGGATCAATATTCCATGTAATGAACGATGCTGGGGTTACTCAGAACAACTTTGAGTTTAAAATTCTCATTCTCACAGTGTCTTGTCCTTCCATAGTTCTTTAGTCTCCTCCAGTCATCCAAATTATCAGTATTCGGTCTGGCCTTTCAGTGTAGATTTTAAATTGCTCCACGGTACATTCAGCCATCAAAGCCCAATGCAATGGAAATCTCTCCCTAAAATTTTCCAGATTCCCTTTTTGCATTGAAGATTTCCTCTAAAACATACTTCCAAATGCCAAACATTACTTATTAACCCAGCAATAAAATACCCTAAATTGCTTTATTAAGTTAAAGGCAAAATCAAGCTGCTGATGTTGAGATGATGTGGGATTAGTGAGTTCAGTCTAAATAAATGCTTCATTTTCTAAATTGGTTTTCCTTTCAGTCTTTCTTCAGTAGTCTTCTCCAGCTTCCCTAGTCCCCACTGATGCATCTTTATTTCTGGTAACTGAAAATGCCATTGCAAGAAGAATTTTTACTGATTGCTTTAACAATAAAATAATAGCATCTTTTTCAGCTGATTTGCAATTGTCTTTCATTTCCAATTAATGAAAACATATTCATTAAGCTTACTTGTTTAGCAAAGAAGATCTTCTCAAGTCTTGAATCTTGGACAATGGATCCTGCTGGTTCTTCTCCTGGCTGCCACTTGAATAAGAAGATGAGGCCATGGACTGGTCTAGAAAGAATGATAAATACTGAAGTTTTCACACGACAATTTTGTAAATCATTATTATGTAAATCATTACATACCCCAACTGAAAATATACACCCATCAGTCTCTATTAAAACATTGCTGTGAACACTTCAATCATACTAAATGGTTAGAATGTGTGTCCACTACCAGATAGAGCAAACCATCATGAATGCAATAAAACTGGGGTGAAAGTGTTTGAGGACTTGCTGTATATGAAAAATGCAAGTTCCTTTCACTAGAAGCATGTTTAAAGAATTTATACAAATATCACAAGCAGACTGAGCAGCAGGTGTATAGCTCCAATTTCTGTAAATCTTTAAGCATCAGACAAATCAGTTGAAAAAACTTCCCTTCCCATTACAAGTTTCAGAATCCAAATGCACTTCTTTCCCATCAACGTAAGTACTAAATCACGATAATCAATTGAAAGCAAGCTGTTTAATTCCAAAATTGTTGGATGGAAAATAAAGAGATGGGAGATAAATCCAACAGATGTTGTATTAATTTTTGTTAGAGAGAATGTAAGTAATATCCTAGAAATAGGAAGCAGAAGGGAGGGTGGAACTGAAGAAATTTACAATCAATCATTAGGGAAGTGGTATTGAGTAAATTTTTGGCGCTGCTGGCAGACAAGGTCTTAGGTCCTGATGGACATTGCTGTCTTAATATTGAGATAGTTGATGCTTAAGTTTTAATTTGCCAAAATTCCCTAGGCTCGGAAGGTTCCATTAAATCGGAATCTAGCAAGTGTAATGCCTTTATTCTCAAATAGAGGGAGACAAAAAGCAGGAAACTGCAGGTAAGTTGGTTCAGCATGTCATCGGGAAGATTTTCAAAAATTGTTACAAGCTATTGTTAGAGACATTATGGCAGGACACGCAGAAAAATTCAAGATAATTCAGGCAGTGCCAACAGCGTTTTGAGAGAGTTCTTTGAGGAAGTACCATGTGCAGTGGATAAAGGGGATGTATTGTATTTAGATTTCCTGAAGGTACTTGATGAAGTGTCACACTGGGTCAAAGCCCATAATAATGTAGCAGGTGACATTTTGGCTTTGAGGATTGGCTAGTTAACAGGAAGTAGTAGGCATAAATGGTTTATTTTGTGCAACAAAATGTAATCAGTCGAGTGCCATATTAATTTTGAAGCCTCAACTTCTTTCTATTTTTATAGCAAGACAGAATTTAACCATCGTCCTTTGACATTCAATAGCATTACCATCACTAAAACCCCCACTATCAATATCCTGACACTAACTGGATGAGACATACAAATACAATGACTACAAGAGCAGGTCAGAGGCTAGGGATCCTGCAACAAGTAATTCACCTCATAACTTCCCAGTGTGTCCACCATGTAAAGGTCAGGAATGTGATGGAATACTCCCCGCTTGCCTGAATCAGTGCTGCTATATCAACACTCAAGAAGCTTGACACCATACAGCACAAAGTTGGCCCACTTGACTGGCACCACACCTACATCCACTCCCTCACCATCCATGTTCAGTAGCAACGGTGTGTACCATCTACAAAATGTACCGCAAAAATTCACCAAGGTTCCTTAGACAGCAAATACAAGACCACTTCCATCTAAAAGGACAAGGGTAGCAGGTACATGGAAAACCATCAACTCCAAGCTCTCACTCACCATCTTGACTTGGAAATATATCACTGTTCCTTCAGTGTCAATGGGCTAAATTTATGGAATTCCCTCCCTAACAAGAGTTGTTTAAGAAACCAGATCACTACGATCTTCTGAAGGGCAACATATTTTTCTCATTCTACTGTGGTTTATTCAGAATAATTTTGTTTTCCAATGAGAAAAATTGTTTAACATTCAGAAAGATCTAAATGCACAAATAATGCACGTACTCATGCAACCATTTCATTAACTACATAACAAAAGGTCAAGTTTTTTTATGCCTACCTCTAATATCAGGTTACTACATTAGAATTATTCAAGGGCATCTCATCAAATTAATAATAGACACCTAATATTACAGCAGTTACATTCAATGTTGGTCACTTTTGTATGAATTGGTAGCATACTCCATGCCATTGATGCACGTGAAATTCAGAGATTAGTCAGTGGAGCACCAGAAATTTAACAAAAAAAAACTTATTTTTTGACATGGCTCAAATAGTATTTATATTAAATATAAAAAAATTAAAAATATCAGGCAGGAATTTTATCTATCATTCTGCTCACATTAACAATGAGCATTGAAGTTAAATACATAAACAGTTAGAAATGGGATTCTATCACGTAAACAGTCACCTGTACATTCCCACTAAATATACTGTATAGAACAAAGAACAAAGAAAATTACAGCACAGGAACAGGCCCTTCAGCCCTCCAAGCCTGTGCCAATCCGGATCCTTTATTTAAACCTGTTGCCTATTTTCCAAGGATCTGTATCCCTCTGCTCCCCGTCCATTCATGTATCTGTCTAGATACATCTTAAATGACGCTATTGTGCCCGCCTCTACCATCTCCGCTGGCAACGCGTTCCAGGCACCCACCACCCTCTGCGTAAAGAACTTTCCATGTATATCTCCCTGAAACTTTTCCCCTCTCACCTTGAAATCGTGACCCCTAGTAATTGAGTCCCCCACTCTGGGAAAAAGCTTCTTGCTATCCACCCTGTCTATACCTCTCATGATTTTGTAAACCTCAATCAATCAGGTCCCCCCTCAACCTCCGTCTTTCTAATGTAAATAATTCTAAACTACTCAACCTCTCTTCATAGCTAGCGCCCTCCATACCAGGCAACATCCTGGTGAACCTCCTCTGCACCCTCTCCAAAGCATCCACATCCTTTTGGTAATGTGGCGACCAGAACTGTACGCAGTATTCCAAATGTGGTCAAACCAAAGTCCTATACAACTGTAACATGACCTGCCAACTCTTGTACTCAATACCCTGTCTGATGAATGAAAGCATGCCGTATGCCTCCTTGACCACTCTATCAACCTGCGTTGCCAACTTCAGGGTACAATAGACCTGAACACCCAGATCTCTGTGCATCAATTTTCCCCAGGGCTTTTCCATTTACCATATAGTTCGCTCTTGAATTGGATCTTCCAAAATGCATCACCTCGCATTTGCCTGGATTGAACGCCATCTGCCATTTCTCCGCCCAACCCTCCAATCTATCTATATTCTGCTGCATTCTCTGACAGTGCCCTTCACTATCTGCTACTCCACCAATCTTAGTGTCATCTGCAACCTTGCTAATCAGACCATCTACACCTTCCTCCAGATCATTTATGTATATCACAAACAACAGAGGTCCCAACACGGATCCCTGTGGAACACCACTGGTCATAGTTCTCCATTTTGAGAAACTCCCTTCCACTGCAACTCTCTGTCTCCTGTTGCCCAGCCAGTTCTCTATCCATCTAGCTAGTACACCCTGGACCCCATGCGACTTCACTTTTTCCATCAGCCTACCATGGGGAACCTTATCAGACGCCTTACTGAAGTCCATGTATATGACAGCTACAGCCCTTCCCTCATCAATCAATTTTGTCACTTCCTCAAAGAATTCTATCAAGTTGGTAAGACATGACCTTCCCTGCACAAAACCATGCTGCCTATTACTAATAAGCCCATTTTCTTCCAAATGTAAATAGATTCTGTCCCTCAGTATCTTCTCCAGCAGCTTCCCCACCACTGACGTCAGGCTCACCGGTCTAGAATTACCTGGATTATCCTTGCTACCCTTCTTAAACAAGGGGACAACATTAGCAATTATGCAGTCCTCTGGGACCTCACCAGTGCTAAAGGATGCTGCAAAGATATCTGTTAAGGCCCCAGCTATTTCCTCTCCCGCTTCCCTCAGTAACCTGGGATAGATCCTATCCGGACCTGGGGACTTGTCCACCCTAATGCCTTTTAGAATACCCAACACTTCCCCCCTCCTTATGCCGACTTGACCTAGATTAATCAAACATCTATCCCCAACCTCAACATCTGTCATGTCGCTCTCCTTGGTGAATACCGATGCAAAGTACTCATTAAGAATCTCACTCATTTTCTCTGACTCCTCGCATAACTTCCCTCCTTTGTCCTTGAGTGGGCCAATCCTTTCTCTAGTTACCCTCTTGCTCCTTATGTATGAATAAAAGGCTTTGGGATTTTCCTTCAAGCACCTTCTCTTCAGTTCACCTATTTTTTAAGCACATCCTGAAATAGAAAGTCTTATATCATGTTTCTACTGCCAATCACTTTGACATTTCTCGAAAATTCTGTGGTAGATTTTGGTTCATGTTTATGCCTCTATACTTGCCGATTACTTAATGCGCTGTCAGATTTATGTACCATTAAAGCCTCGGGATTTCAGCCACATTGATATTAATGTTGGCCTGGTCGAATTTGTTTGGCATTATTCATTCACCTCAACAAACTTGTGCTGCTTCATCTATCTCTGGAACACAGTCAGCCACAGACAACTTTGCCAACAAACCCAAACATTGGGAACAGGCACTTACTTCTGCCTCACCAAAATAATCTGTGTTACAGAGTACATTAAGAACTGCATCAACAGTTCCTAATGCATAATAAATTATTTCTTATTAAAGGGTTTTATCATTTGTAAAATTACAGTTGCAGAGATCAAAAAAATAAGAGCATAGTCGTGAGGCTAATTTTGTGAACCATTTTCCAAGGTATAATGCACTATACCTTAGAAACTCCATAACTAATCTTCAGAAACAGCAGAGCTCTCCAAGTAGGAACCACTGCTTTTTCCACTTAACTACTACCAAAGCCCCAAAAATAACAGAAAACAGCATTGAGGAATTTGATGAATGCCAAAGCAGACATTAGAAATAGGAGAGGCTAAGGGAAATTTAGTCAGATCACCTTTCACATATCCCCTGGGATAATCCATTATCAGACTATTCAGTTTCACAATCATACATACATTTTAACCAAAAATTAACTCTCATCAAAACCTTCAATGCGTAGTAATTGAAGGGTTGGAAAAATTATTCATGTGGAACTATGATAAAAATATCAGGAAAACCACTCTGACAAGTACAAAGGTTTTATTCTTGTAGCCTGTAATACTATAGTGATACACTATGAAGCTGGTTATTCAGCTCACTGTATCTTTGTAAAAGCTATCCAACTCATTCCATCCTCCTATCCTTTCCCCATATTGATTCTTTTTTTGCCACTTGAAACAGTTGCTCCTCATTTACCCTATCAAAACACTTCATGATTTTGAAACAGAGATAGCAGGAACTGCCGATGCTGGAGAATCTGAGATAACAAGGTGTGAAAGCTGGATGAACACAGAAAATTTTCTGAAGCAGGGTCTTGACCCGAAACATCAGCTTTCCTGCTCCTCTGATGCTGCTTGGCCTGCTGTGTTCATCCAGCTCTACACCTTGTTATCTCATGATTTTGAAAACCTTGATTAAATCACTCCTTAATCTTAAGTGGTCTAAAGAGAACAAACCCGGCTCCTTTGTTTCTCCGCATGCCTGAAATCCCTCATCCTTGGTGCCACTCTAGTTCAATCTTATCCGCATGCTTTCCAAGGCCTTAGCATCTCTCCTATGATATAGTCATCAGGGTATGTCATAAAGAGTTCACAAAGCTTCTTTGCTGGTCAAATCTATTCCTTTTAACAAAGCCTTCTTTAAGTCAGCCTTCCCGACTTGTCCTGCAACCTTCATAAAAATTAGTACATGTTCCCTCCCAAGTCACCCTGTTGCTTAACTCCTATTAAAATTGTACCTTTTAATATTCTTGCCTCTCCTTATTCTTCCTACCAAAACTCCATGTGCACTTCATTGTCTTAAACAGCATCTGTCATGAGTCTGCGAGATCCGCTACCCCCCGTCTATCCACATCTTCTTGAAGTCTGTTGTTATCCAAGTGGCTGTTTACCATAGTGATCTTCCCTTAGCCAATGTGCTGATTTCTTTATTATATGCAAAGATAAAACAGAGATGAAACACAAGCAAGTTTTTCAAGCTGCGTTTTACTTAAGCCTGGTTACTTACTTTAACTTGTCAAAGTGTTCTGGTTCTAGGCTCCATATTTCTTCTACCTGAACACCTTTGCACCCTGAAAAATAACAGCACTGCAGTTAAATACTGGTACAACTTCTTGTACATTTCTAAGGTTTGTCTTAGCATTCCCAACTCATTGTTTTAATTAGATCACCATATCTCATTCTTCAATTCTAGGGAATAAAGTTCGAGACTATACAATCGCGTCTTGTGGGTTAATCTCATCTGGTGCATCATCATTTGACATTTGCTATATTTGCCCTCATAGCTATGTAATCTCCTGTGAACCTTTTCCAAGGAACATCCGCCCTCTAAGGAGACCAAAACTTAGAGCAGTGTTCCTGACAGACTAATCACTATGTACAGTTCTGGTCACTACACTATACGAAGGATGTGACTGCACTGGAGGGGGCGCAGAGGAGATTCACCAGAATGTCACCTGGGCTGGGACATTTTAGCTATGAAGCGAAGCTGTATAAGCGCATGTTGTTTTCTTCAAGCAAAGAAGTTGCAAAGGGGTGCTGATTGAGTTGTATAAGATTATAAGGGCCATGACAGGGTAGATAGAATGCAGCTGTCCCCTTAGCTGAAGGGTCAATAATAAGGGGACAGACTTTTAAGGTAAAGGGCAAAAAATAGAGAGGGGATTTAAGGAAAGGGTTGTATATATAGAAACTTTGTCTTATTTTGGTTATTTCTCATTTGCATGGAGGTCACATCTGGAATATTGTGAAACATTTTGGTCTCATTTGAGGTAGGATATTCTTGCCAAAAGCTTCACCAGACCAAGTACTGGGAAGAAGGGACTGAGCAGTCTAGCTTCATTCCCTGGAAATTAGAACAGTAAGAGTTGATCCAATTAATACACAAAACTGCTGGGGAACTTGGGAGGGAGATGCTGAGAAAATATTTCCCTTGGCTGGCTGATCTAAATTTTACAGTCACAGTCTCCTAGCAAGAGATTGGTCATTTAGGACAGAGATAAGGAGAAATTTCTTCACTGAAAAGATAGCTATTGATGCTTAGTCATTAATTACATCCAAATCAAAGATTTATAGGTATTTGGGTGCTAAGGGGATTAGGGATAGAGGGATAATTCAGGAGGGGTCAGATGAAGCAGAATATCAGCAGTTGAAACACATGTCCTTGTGGGCAGTCTTGAGGGGCCAAATGCACCACTTCTGCATTTTTTTTTTGTTGTAAATCTCAATTAACTGTGCTCAAAAACACCCAAATCCTATTCTCTCAAGGACTTTCAATACCATTTCCTGTACATTATGAAAGTATCTTATGTGTTGGTCCAACCTAATCACATGATATTGCAACTACAGAAATTGCTGGAGAAACTCAACAAGTCTGGCAGCATCTGTGGAGAGAAAGCAGACATAACATTTCAGGTGAATTTTCAAAATGAACGTTACACAAACTGCAACAGAATTTTTTTTCTCTCTGCACCATATCCTATGCTGAGGTGTCTCAATACAATTTCAGTACCCTTTGTGTTTACGATGTATATTCCTCACGTAAAGCAAGAGGGGGTTCTACACAGTTTCCAGCCCCTCGGTGTACTGTGGCTGAAAGGCATTAGGCAATGACATTACTCCAACATGCCTCTGTAGCAGCTGCTTCAAAATTTAGTGCACCATGTAGTCCTGGACCTTGGAATGTATTTGTCTGCAACACTGGGTCGAGGGCAACTCTCTGTACAAAAACATCATCCATTAAGGTGATGGACCTTGAACAGGTAGTGATTGGTTTGATGTGCATTCCTGAGAACTGCCTGGCACACAGAGTCCTGCATGATGAACCTCAACATGAGCTATTCAATCTCTCGACACCCTCTTTACAAAGGCACATTCCAAAAACAGATACCCCAACAGTCTCTTTCCCCACCACAGACACATCAACAGCAGTGTCTAAATTCTTCAAAATTCTAGGAAATAAAGGCCGTGACTATGCAATCTCTTCTTGTGAGTTAATCTCATCTGGTGCTTTACATTCACTATAAGTTAAGCTGCATCTTGCTGTTTATTTGTAATGAAGCATTCTGACAAATGGCTTTGAGTTTACACAGGGAACTAACTGACAGGATCAGACCCCTCCTTTTATTACAGGCCATCTAGGATGTTACATATTAATCACTACCCAAGAGAGTTGCGGTCAAAAGGTTTTTTTTGTATGAATATTTCCAAGAGGGACCGGTAGTGCGGCAGGATGTAACCACTTGGAACATTACATCTCAATGTGGACAGACTTATCCTTTGCAATACTGGAGACAGGTAGAACCTCAGCACATAGTGGCATTTGATGAAAAAGACAAAAATAATTTGCTTCATAATGACCTTTTAATTTTATGCATTGGGATCAAAGACAAAGCTAGCATTTATTATACATTTGTAATTGCCTTTGAGAATCTGGTATTCAGCAAATTTCTTGCAACATCACAGTCCATGTCATATAGGTAGACCCACAGCATACTTAAGGAGGGAGTTCAAGAATTTTGACCCAATGAAAGAACAGTGATACACTAGGTCATGGAAATGCGCTCTAGCAATGGCAAAAACTTGGCTCAAAAAGAGCAGAACTAGGTATTAAATATTCAAGGGTACAAGTCATTCAGGAAGGATACAGAAGGAAAGAAACAAAGCCATATTGATGAAGGCAAACATTACATTATTGGAGCGAAAGTGCCCTAGATAGATCAAGGACAAAATCTATTTGATCAGATCAAAGAAACCAGTTGCAATGCCATTATATCGCTGGGCGTATTAAGTAGGTTACAACTAATGGAATTAGATATTGAAGAATGAATTTGCAAAAAAATCGCTAAGATCTCTGGAAAGCTCCAAATTATTCAATAATTTTGGAGATCATAAATAGGGCATCAAAGTCTGAGATGAAATCTTTAGTTTGGCAGGGGGACCTTGATCAGATGGGCCAAAGGACTGAGGAATGGGAGATGGAGTTTAATTTAGATAAATGTGAGGTGTTGCATTTTAGTAAGGCAAACCAGGGCAGGACTTATACAGTTAATGGTAGGGCACAGGAGAGAGTTGCTAAACAAAGAGACCGAAGGATGAAGGTGCATGAATGCTTGCCTTCATTAGTCAGAACATTGAGTATAGGAGTTGGGACGTCGTGTTGCGGCTGTAAAGGACACTGGAGAGGCCACTCCTATAATTCTGAATGGCAATCAGAGTTGCAAGCTATTGAAAAGATACTGTTAAACTTGAGAGAGTACAGAAAAGATTTACAAGGATATTGCTGAGACTGGAGGGTGAGTTACTTGAAGAGGTTGAACAGGCTGGGGCATTTTTCCCTGGTGCAAAGGCTGAGGGGTGACCTTATAAAGGTTTATAAAATCATGAGGGGCATGGATAGGGTGAATAGCCAAGGTCTTTTTCAGAGGGTAGGGAGTCCAAAAGTAGAGGGCAGAGGTTTATGGTGAGTGGGGAAAGATTTAAAAAGGACCTGAAGAGTAACCTTTTCATGCAGAAAGTGGTGGTTGTATGGAACGAACCTCCAAAGGAAGTAGCTGAGGTGGGTATAATTACAATATTTAAAAGGCATCTGGATGAGTATACTATTAGGATGGATTTAGAGGGATATGGGCCAAATGCTGGCAAATTGGACGAGGTTAGACTGGAATGCCTGTTCAGCATGGACGATTTGGACTGAACAGTCTGTTTCTGTGCTGAATGACTCTATGCGACTTCCCAGTATCTGACCTGCTCTTGTATTCACAGCATTTCTATGGTTGGTTAGCTAAGGTTAGCCAACTGTATGGCAGTTCCGAAGAAGGGTCACTGGACCCGAAACAATAACTCTGCTTTCTCTCCACAGATGCTGTCAAACCTGCAGAGTTTTTCCAGCAATTTCTGATTTTATTTCCACGGCTGTTCTGATTAAGTTTATGCCTAGGATGTTGATGGTGGCAGAGTCTGGTAGTGACGTCAAATTAGCAATTCAGTTTTTAGGTACGTGTGGGTAAGAGTTCCCAGCAATGACCACTGAATTAGGATTGGACAACTGTTTGATGGTTAGAGTGGGGGATATGACAGACCAGGCTGAACACAATTCTGCTGTTGCTGATGAAAAACATCATTGTGCGTTTGTCCAGTTTGTTAGATCTGGCCTGAATCTATCCCATTTAGCCTGTAGGGCTACATAGCTGATGGTGCTTATCACCTAAGACAGGATTTCATAGAGTCACAGTTGTCATTCCTACCAACACTTTCACGGACAGGTGCGTTTGTGACATGTAGCCTGATGAGGGCTACTTCAAGTAGGGATTCCCAAACCCCCCACCATTAGTTCATTCACCAATTGCTGTAGACCCAGTTCAGCAGATTTCTTTTGTATATAGAATAAGATTATTTGTCAACGTAACAGAAAATGTGATTCACTGTGCAAAATTCTAAGACATTTCACTTGAATAAGACATTATATAGATACAATGAATATTGCAGTCAAGAGTCATACAGCACAGAAACAGACCCTTCAGTCCAACCATTCCATGCTGAACATAATCCCAAACTAAACTAGTCCCACCTGCCTACTCCTGGTCCATAACCCTCCAAACCTTTCCTATTCATCTATCTACCCAAATGTCTTTTAAATGTTGTAACTGTACTCACATCCCCACGGCTTCCTCAAAGTTCACTGCGCGTGTGAACCGCCCTCTGTGTAAAAAAATTTGCCCCTCATTTTTTTTTAAAAATTTCTCTCCTCTCCTTAAAAACGTGCCCCCTACTCTTAAAAGCCCCCATCCTAGGGAAACGACACTTACCATTAACCATATCTACACCTCTCTTTATGTTATTAACTTCTATCAGGTCACCTCTCAACCTCCTACATCCCAGTGAAAAAGTTCCAGCCTATCTAGCCTTTCTTTATAACTCAAACCTTGCATACTCAGCAACATCCTGGTAAATTTCTTCTGAACCCTCTCCAGCTCAACAATATTCTTCCTATAACTGGGCGACCAGAACTGGACACAGTATTTCAGAAGAGGCCTCATCTAAGTCCTGTAAAACTTCAACATGACTTTCCAACTCCTATACTCAAAGGATGAGCAATGGAGGCAAGTGTGCAAAATGCCTTTTAACCACCCTGTCTATAGACACAAACTTCAAAGAATTATGTGCCTGCACCCCTAGGTCCCTCTGTTCTACAACACTACTCAAGGCCCTACCATTAATTGCATAAACCCTACCCTTGTTTGTTGTACCAAAATGCAATAGCTTGCATTTATCCAGATTGAACTCCATCTGCCATTTTTCAGCCCATTGACTCATTTGATCAAGAGCCCTTTATAATCTTAGAAAACTTTCTTCACTGTTTACCATGCCACCAATTTTGGTGTCATCTGCAAACCTGCTAACCATGCCTTCTACATTCTCATCCAAATCATTCTTACAGTGTATAAATGACAAACAAAAGAGGACCCAGAACCCTGTGGAATATCTGGACCCTGTAT
>NW_025967866.1:0-3015 GCF_021869965.1 Rhincodon typus | reverse complement strand
CCCCCTTCCCCTCCCCCATTTCTGAAGAAGGGTCTAGGCCCGAAACGTCAGCCTTCCTGCTCCTCTGATGCTGCTGGGCCTGCTGTGTTCATTCAGCTCTACACCTTGTTATCTTGGATCCCTGGTGACAGGCCTCCAGTCCGAAAAGCAACCCTCCTCTTCCACTCTCTGTCTCTTGCCATTAAGCCAATTATGTATCCAATTGGCAAACTCACCCCGAATCCCATGTGATCTAACTTTACTAAATATTCTACCATGCAGAACCTTGTTAAAGGCCTTACTAAAATCCAAACAAACAACGTCTGCTGCTGTGCCATCAATGTTTTTGGTAACTTCCTCAAAAAACTCAATCAAGTTTGTGAGACACAATTTTCCTTGCACAAAACCATGCTGACTATCCCTACTCACTTTTTGCCCGTCTAAATGTCCATAGATCCTATCTTTAATAATCACCTCCAATAATTTACCCACAACGCCATAGTTCCCTGGTTTCTCCTTACAACCTTCCTTACACAAAAGGTACAATATTAGCCACCTTCCAGTCATCAGACACCCCAACCATAGTTATAGATGATGCATATATTTCTGAAAGGGGTCTCGCAGTTTCCTCCCTTACTTCCCACAATGTTCTGGGACACATTAGATCAGGTCCCAGAGATTTATCCATCTTCATATTCTCTAAGACCTCCCAAACGTCCTTATCTGTAATGTGAACAGTTTTTAAAACATCAAGCCTTATTTCTCTGCATTCTCCAGACTCCATTTCTTTCTCCACAGTAAAGACTGAGGCAAAATATTCGTTTAGTATCTATCCCGTCTCCTGTGGTTCAACACAAAGACAAAGACAATCTCCATGATCTTTAACAGGATCTACCCTTTCTGTAGTTACCCTCTTGCTCTTAATGTATTTGTAGTGTCTCTCTGGATTATCCTTAACATTACCTGCCAAAGCTAGCTCATATTCCTTCTTTGCCTTCCTCATTTCTTTCTAAGAATGCCCCTACATGTCTAAAGATGCTGAATAAAGATAATCAACTGGTTATTTCACTGAGCCAATGAAACACTTTAGTCAGTTAATTTATTTGGATAGTACTTCCAAGTAGCACTTTCATTCAAGATATGTGGATCTTGTAGCATAGTGGTAGTGTTCCTACCACTGAGCCAGAAGGTTCATTTTTAAAAGCCCCACCAACCTCAGAGTTGAGAGATATCTGAATAGGTCGATGTAAAAATTTATTCATTCATTCATTCATTCATTCATTCGCAGGATGCGGATGTCACTAGCTGGGCCAGCATTTATTGCCCAGCTCACATTGCACTAGAGAAAAGGTGGTGAGAGTTGCTTTCCTAAACCATTGCAGCCTGTGCTGTATGTAGACTGTTAATGCCATTAGGGAGAGTTTCCAGGATTTTGACCCAGTGACATCAAACGAACTCAAGGTTTCGTATTTGCTATCTACAAATCTTTGAGGGATTTATTAATATCCTCTTGTAGATAGTAAAGCTGTTTCAATGGAGCATCAGTGGTGGTAGGTGTTTGAGGATGTGGTGCCAATCAAGCGGGCCACAACGTCCTGGATGGTGTCAAACTTCTTGAGTGTTCTTGGAGCTGTACTCATCCAGGCATAGTATTCCATCACACTTCTGACTAGTGCCTTGTAGATGTGGACAAGTTCTGGGGAGCCAAGAGATGAGGTACTCGCTGCAGTATTCCTAATCCCTGGCCTGCTATTATCCAGTTCATTTTCTGGTCAGTGGTGACCCCAGAATACTGACAGTGGGTATTCAGTGATAATAAAGCCACTAAATGTCAAGGGATAATAGTTAGATTCTCTCTTGATTTTTGTGTGTCACATGTCACTTTTTAACCCAAGCCTGGATATTGTCCAGGTCTTCTTGCATTTGGACACTGTCTGCTTCAGTACGACTCATCAGATTCCCTACTTCAATCTTTTGATGGAAGGAAGGTTATCAATGAAGTAGCTTAAGATGGTTGGACGTAGGACACTAGCCTGACAAACTGCCACACAGATGTCAGAGAATTGAGACAACTGATCAACAACCATTTTCCTTTGTGCTAGCTAGGTATGACTCCAACCAGTGCAGTGTTTTCCCTCTGATTCCCATTTACTCCAGTTTTGTTCACACTCCTCAATACCATAGTCAATTAAATGCAGCCTTGATTTCAATAGTGGTAATTATCTCACCTCAACCCTGGAATTCAGCTCTTTTGTCCTTGTTTGAACTAAGGCTGTACTGACGTCAGGAGCTGAGTGGCTCTGATGGAACCCAAACTGGACGTTAGTGAGCTGGATATTGCTAAGCAAGGGCAAAGCATGCAAATATATTACAAACGAGACGTAATATTTAGCAAACTTTGCCTCACCTTTGCGGCCTTGAAGTCGTCGCGTGAGATTAGTATTTGCAACATTTAAACTGTATTGCACTGCAGCTAAAACTATTAACTATCTCGTAAGCTTACTAGAGAGGAAGCTTAAAGATTAGGCCTAACTTGACATGTTCCAATGCTCGCAACAACTGTAAACAAATGACCAAAAGAAAACCACAACTGCCGCGAGGCAAGATAATAAAATCAAGTACGATCACTCTGCTGGTGCAGTTATGCTCAAGTAATGGTTCCTTCTCCTTTGAGGGGGCAATAGTAACCAGCATGAGTGGACCTGCAGCCAGCTCCAGGCTGCAGCAAGCAGGCCTGAGGCAGCAGCTCTCACTCATCTTGGCCACTCGCTCGCCCGACTGCCCGCCAGCCAGCCAGCTCCATCCTTACCAGCCGTTACAGCTACAGCACGCGAAGAGCACAGGAATGTTTATGGCCGTACCGAAGCCCTTGATTAGCTCTGTGAAAACTCCGGGATCACTTTCCATCAGGCACCATTCCCCGGCACTGCCCGCCATTTCTGCAACATGCACCTCCGACTCGCACGGGCTGGAAACTCCGGGAGTACAGGAGGACAACACAGCCTTCCCGGCACTCCCCGCGCCTTGGCCTCCCTC
>NW_025967865.1:22408-25000 GCF_021869965.1 Rhincodon typus | reverse complement strand
AAAGTCAGTTGTGAGGAGGGCATTGAGGTCTGGTCAAAGATCTGGCAAATGGAATTTCATGTGGAAAATATGAATCTGTTCATTTTGGCAGGAAGAATAAAAAAACAATGATAAGAGATCACAGAACTCTGAGATGCAGAATGACCTGGGTGCCTTGTGAATGAATCACAAATGTTTACTAAACAGGCACAGCCAGTCAATAGGGAAACTAGTAAAATGTTAGCATTTATTGTGAGGAGGATGGAATTTAAAAAATAGGTTATATTTCAGTTTGAAAGGGTATCGGTGCAACCATATCCGGAGTACTGTCTACAGTATTGACTTCCCTATTCAAGGAAGGATGTAAAAACATTGAAAACAGTTCAGAGAAAGAGCAGATGTCTTATGGGGAAAAGTTGGATTGGCTAAACCAGGCCTGTATCTCCTTGAGTTAAGAATAAGAGGTGATTTGATTGAAACATGCAGGATCATGAGGGGACTTGAAGGATTCACGTGGAAAGGGTTTTCCCTCGTGATTATTTAGAGCTAGGGTCACGGATGAAAATACTTCTACTCAGAGAAGCATTAATCTTTGGAACATTCTTCCTGAAAATGTGGTGGAAGCAGCGTCTTTGAATATATTAGATAGATTCTTGACAAACAAGGGTGTAAAGGTCAGGAACCAGATGGGAATGTGAAACAATTAGGTTAACAATGATCTTATTGAATGGCGAAGCAAGTTTAAGGAGCCAAGTGGTTTACTCCTGCCCCTAATTAGTATGTTTATATTTCTCTCCCAACCAACATATTAAAAATGGCTGTATGGCTATTATCATTTTGCTGTTTAGGGGTCCTTGCTATGCAGAAGTTTGCCATTGTTCCTGACATTACATTGTGACTATCCTTCAACAAAAGTATATAATTGTCTGTAAAACATCTTGAGTTGTTGTGAAAGGTGAATAAATTGCAAATCATATTTTTTGTTCATTTCTCCTGAATTGAGGATTGGCAGATGCTTGTAGGATGGTGGGGTGTGAAAGTACTGGCGAAGTTCAAAGCAGAAAAACCTGGATAAATATATTTCATTCCTAAGAATTGAAGGATTACATATACACAAAATCAATATCTTCATGATTACCATGAGTTTAAGTTAATAAATGGTCCTTAGTGCTTTATCATGTGCTTTAAGCCAATACTGCTACCAGCACATTGAGATACCAGTCCATTGAGATACCAGTCTGTTATATCTCAAGCTGTGGATGTCTGCATGTAAACGATCACTTTATCTATCATGCTTATTGCCTTTTCAAAGAACTCCAATAAATTCGTAAGGCACAGTTTCCCTTTCACAAAACTGCGCTGATTCTGCTTGATTATGTTTTGCTAAATACTCTGCTATAGCATCTTTTATAACAGACTCTGACATTTTCCTAATAAAGGATGTTAATCTAACTGGCCTATTGTTATCTGTTTTATGTCATCTTATCGTTTTAAATAAAGGTGTTACATTGGTAATTGGTAGTTTTTTCAATCCTGCGGCACTTTAACCAAACCTAACGATTCTTGGAAGATTGTGACCATTGCATCTACTATCTCTGTAGCTACTTCTTTTAATATTCTACGGTGCATATCCCATCCAGTCCAGAGGGCTCATCAGTCTCTAGCGCCATAAGTTTCCCAAGTACTTATCCCATAGTGATAGTTTTGCATTTATTTCCTCTCCCCTTTTTTCCCCCCCTTGATTACTTTGGAATGGAACAATGAAGATTGATGCAAATTATTTATTTAATTCCTTTGCTAGTTCTTGGTTTCCCAGTATTTATTCTCAGCCTTATTCTCAGCCTTATTCTCTAAAGGGCCTATATTTACTTTGGTTTTTCTATGTGTAAAGAGGCCAACTGTTCCATCTTGATATTACTTGCAATTTTACCATCAGAGTCTACTTTCTCCCTCTAATATTTGGTCATCTCTTGTTGGTTTTAGCTACTTTCCCATACTAAATCTTGCTACTAATCTTTGTCACATCATATTTTCTTCTGTTTTAATTTAATGCTACCCTTAACTTTCCTGGTTAGCCATGGTTGACTTATCCCCTTCCTAGAAACCTTTCTGCCTGAAATATATCTTTTTTGTGAGCTCTGAACTAATTTCTTAAGTTCTGCCATTGTTCCTCAACTACCTTTGCTGCTAGACACATTTCCCAGTCCAGTCCAGCCCAGCCCAGCTAGCTCTGTTCTAATACCTTTGTAATTATCCTTGTTTAAGCTTACCACAATTGTTTCCAACCCAAGCCCCTCCCTCTCCATAAATTAACGGATCCAAAATAGCCTGATCCCCAGATGCATCTACAACTTACTTTTCAAGGAAACGGGAAGGCACTCCGAGTTCTTCCTTGTAGTTACCTCTGCCAATCTAACTTTCTCAATCTGCATGAAGTTTAAAGACCCCCATGACTAATGTACTACTAACTTTTCTATGTGTCTTCTTTTACTCCTGTTTGTCCTCTGGCCTACCACATAGGTACTGTTTGGAACCCTATAGACTGCGTCTCCAAAGGTGGTCTTTCCCTCGTTATTTATTACCTCGTTATTTATTACCTCGTTATTTATTACC
>NW_025967865.1:15370-22398 GCF_021869965.1 Rhincodon typus | reverse complement strand
CCTCGTTATTTATTACCTCGTTATTTATTACCTCGTTATTTATTACCTCGTTATTTATTACCTCGTTATTTATTACCTCCATGGTATGGATTCTACATTTTCCTATCCTAGGTAATTTCTTGCAGTCATATTTATTCCATCGCACACTAAGTCATCCCACCACATTCTCCTTCCTGTTTGATCTTTCATAAAGTCACATACTTTAAATATTGAACAAAATAATGACTTTGAGGAAGAATTTTGTTCTTATAACCACGTCTCTGTAATGGCTTAACGATCATACCCTTTAACCTGTATTTGTGTTGTTAATTCATTTATTTTGTTTAGAATACTATGTGAATTCATGTAAAGAGTGATTAGTTTTTGCCTTTCTGCCACTCTTCCTGCTTTTGACTGCATTTACTTCAGTTTTCATATGTTGTGCACAGCACCTTCCTGTCTCACTCTGGGTATCGTTATCCAAATAGCTGCCCTGTCATGCTGCCATATCCCACATTGCCCCTCTCCCAAGGCCTCGCATTATCTAATTTTTAAAAACCATTTCTGCAGCCTCAATTCTCTTGATTTTGTGGGACACCAGTTCCAGCATGATCCAAGTAAAGCTTATCTCAGCAGAGCAACTCACTTCTTTCCCAGTACTGGTGTCCCATGAACTGAAGCTCATTCCACCTATACCAATCTTTAAGCTATGCATTAAACTCGTTGGAATCTACTTAACCTGTGCCATTTTGTTTGCTTGTCGTTCAAATTAGAGATTACTACCTTGGAAGTTCTGCTTTTAAGTTCAGCTCCTAACTGTTCAAATTCTTTAAGCGGAACCTCCCTTCTAGTCATATGAATGTTGTTTATTACCCAACGTGAATGCTTACAACTGGGTCCCTCCCCTCCCACTGCAGGTTCTTCTCTAGCCCTTAGCAGAAGTCCATAAAACTAACACCAGGCAGTCACAGCTATAGAGAACGGTATCTATCCTCTTAATTATGCTGTCTTTGACCATTACTGAATTCCTTTCTCCTCCCACAATTTCATGGCTCCCTGTACACAGTACCTTGGTCAGTTTGGTCAATTGGGGACCCTGCAGTCCCCACCCTATTCTGCACAGCGAGCAAGAATCTTGTAGCTATCGGATAATTGCAGGGGCCAGTGCTCATCAAGACAAATTGCTGAGTCTGCATACCTGCTGCACCTGCATTTGCACCTTTCTGTCCCATATCATACATTTACACTTTACTGTAATGATATTGGTGAATTTTTTAAAATTAAAAATATCAATTATAAATTTATCCATTGCATTGAAGAAAAACACAGAGACCTAAAGACCTACCTTTTACTTTAAACACTAGAAATGCTCGCCAATTGCACTCATCAATCAGTTTCTTTCCCACTACTCTGCGGAGGCGATGGCCTAATGGTATTATCACTGGACTATTCATCCAGAGACCCAGATAACGTTCTGAGGATCCAGGTTCGAATCCTGCCACGGCAGATGGTGGATGTGGTTGACTCTTAACTGCCCTCTGGACAATTAGGGATGGGCAATAAATGCCCTCATCCTGCAAATGAATTAAGGAAAAAAAGACTCCTGTCACATTGTGGTTTATGTCACTCAGTCTGGCCTTACTGCAGATAGGCATCTTGCTCCAAGCTATATATCCTTTACCACTTACCTCTAATTCTAGCGTATTTTCTTCTTGCAGCGCACTTCAGTTAAAACACCTCTGATCCACTTTACACCGAATTCTAATTTGAACCAGTTCACTCACTCGGCCGATTTATCACTCCACTGGCACTTCCTTCACACTCACCATTCACTCATAATTCTAGATTTTTATTGAATTAAAATTTGCCATGGTGGGGTTCAAACCTTTGTCTCAGACTTCAGCCTGGCACTCTAGACTATTAGTTCAATGATGTTACTGCTACACTGCAGCCCGCTTAATACCTTAGTTAAGTGTTCACCCTTGTATGAATACCTCAGCAGTGGATCATTTGCACTCAACCCTGCATCTGTTCTATTCAATCTGAATCCTCTCCGCAGAGATTGTCA
This sequence comes from Rhincodon typus, assembly GCF_021869965.1. Classification (NCBI taxonomy): domain Eukaryota; kingdom Metazoa; phylum Chordata; class Chondrichthyes; order Orectolobiformes; family Rhincodontidae; genus Rhincodon; species Rhincodon typus. The sequence goes on along the minus strand of NW_025967865.1, from coordinate 20,351 downwards.
GATTATGATCAAGAATTGAAACTTCTGGTCTCCAAAGGGACTTTGTATTCATTTTTATGAGTCACTGAAAGGTAACAAGCAAGTACAGCAAACAGTTACAAAGGCGTATGGTATGTTAGCCATTCTTAAAAGAAGATTTGGGTGTAGGAGTAACAATTTTTTACTGCAGTTATGTAGAGCTTTGATGAGACTACACTTGGAATATTATGTACAGTTTTAATCTCTTTATCTAGGGAAAGATGTTTTTGTCATAGAGTACACAAAGACTTTCTGAGTTAATTCTCTAATGGAGAGATTGTCGTATGAGGAAAATTTAATTAAATGAACCTGTATTCTCTTTTTGAGTTTCAAAAATAAGTGTTGATCTCATTGAAACACAGATTTGTTACAGGGATCAACAGGGTAGATTCAGGAATGATCTTGGGTGATCTAGAACAATGGAAGAGTCTCAGAATAATTAACAAAGCCATTTAAAACTGAAATGAGGAGCAATCTCCGGGTGATCAATCTTTGGAATTCTGTGCTTCACAGGGCTCAGTTATTGAGCACGTTCAAGACAGATTGATAAATTTCCCTAGATATTAAAAACATCAAGGCAAGTAGGAAAAGTGTCAGAAAAATGAAGTAGAAGGTCAGCCATAACCTCATTGAATGGCAAAGTAGTCTCGAAGAACTGAATGGCCTGCTCCTGTTTCTACCTCTTGTGCTTCCTCAATTGTGAGACAGAGAGAGTGTGACCATGCACAGAGCTGGGAATAGAGAGAGACCGAGGGACAACGCACTGAACTGCTAATATAGAGAGAGAGAGACTGTGAGGAAAAACTCTGAACTAGGTCAGAGAGAGAGAGTGTAGAGTGAAAAGACATTGAACTGGCAATGGACACAGAGAGAGAGAGAGAGAGAGTGACCACACGCTGAACTGGGAACAGAGAGAGAAACAGACTGTCACCAAATACAGTTCAAGAACTGTCACTGTCTTCAGTTGCTAGTTGAAGCGGATGTTTCGATAAATTAGCCTTGAAAACCAGAAGGAGCTCTCCTGATGTTTTGAGCAATTTTCTTTGCTCAATTAACAGCAATGTTGCATACTACTGTAATCATACAGCCTGACTTTGAGCTGTTGTTTGTGTTTTTCTCATTTTGATTGATAGTCTAATTGACAGCTATAGGACGCTATATTACCTCCTCCAGAATTTCTGTACAACTCTAAAACATATGGCTAGAGACCTCATCTGTTTAATTTTTCAGCTTAAGCCCTTATTTTGGCAGGCATTCTTCCAACTTGGGTATTTTTCTCCAGAAGAAATACTTCACTAATTTCTAAGTTTCACCACCTGAGACAAAAATGACACTTTTCTAGCACCACGACTGAACTACATTAGACTATGTTTCACAATGCCTGGTGCTACTTGAGTGTGCTGATTAAATACCCAAAGTAAGATTTATTCCAAGAATTGTTCGGTGAAGTAATGGAGCAGAGGTAGAAGATTGTTCTATTCTCTAACTCCTTTCCAGCGATACTCCATAGGAAATAATTTTATTGTGGCATCTTGATTCAGGGATTCAAATGTGGGATTAATTTTCACATTGTGGATTTGTGAAAAGATACTCCATTAATTGCTAAGAACCTTTTGCATGAATCCTTTCTCTACTTACTTAAAATCCCAATTCTTCAATGTGTAATCTCTCAACATTCCATTCGATAAACTTCGTATAGCTAGAGTGGGCTTGATATTCAGGATAATTTAGTGAGATTCACTCAGTTACCAACACTGGTGAATATTTAATGTTTTAAATGGCTGTTCTGATATGCATTTGCTAAAAGTTTTTACTTAATTCAGAAATGGAGTAAGATATTTGCAGTAATGTCTCACTTAGAAATTTATCGTGTTCTTGTTCCCTTTTCTACAACATTTGTTAAGAATTTTGTTATATATTTTAATGAAAAATAATCAATAAAATTCTGTTAAGCTGTATTATTATAAATAGGTTCAATTGTGAAAAATGTGACAAGCAAAGCATTCCTATTAGTATTTCCTGTCTGTCCACTTAGAAAATATTGAATTAGGTAAAGAAATGAATATTTTCCTGTGAAATCTGTTTGCATCTTTTGAGATCAGGGCTGAACAAGTCAAAGGCTAGAATGTACTTGCAATAAATGATTACATCACAAGTTTTAGATGAAGTTTTTATCAGGAAGCAATTAAATGGGGAGAAGACAGAGCGATATACAATTTGCTGCATATTAAACCATGATTCGATCAGTTGTGTAATGCATGTTGGGATATTTTCAGTCTGACTGCTTTTATCTGAATATTGTAATTTTGTTCTATTTTTAAGCATGTTTTTCTTTACCAACAGTGTCGCAGGCAAGGCCACCACCAAATCAAAAGAAGGGTAAGAACAATGATTCAGCACTTAACTTTTAAGTATTAAATTCTAGGCAAATTGACACTTCCAGAACCGTTAAATATTTCAGTAAAGTTTTACTCGGAATGATTATCCAAAATGATCATGGTGCTCTAGCATTAAAAATAAATAATCAGCAGAGATATTTCCATTTATAAGCTACATACATGTGGGCTGAATTAATTATGGCATTTCTTGTGATCTATAAAAGAATTTATTGTTTTTAGACCAACTTCTTTTAAGTAATAGAAAACTTCAAAGAAGTATCTCTTGCTTGCAGGTTCTCGAACTCCTATCATTATTATTCCAGCAGCTACCACTTCTTTAATTACCATGCTGAATGCAAAAGATCTCTTGCAGGACTTGAAGTAAGTAGTAGAACGAATTATATGCCTGGGAAATAAGTTGTTTCCCTGAGAAAATGCTCCACATCGGTTTGAAATAAATTCAGGTAGAGTGGGTGTTTTGCAGAGTTGGTTGCTGTTACAGCATAAATAACAAATGCCTTATAGAGTCATAGAGTCATACAGCATGAAAACAGCCCTTCGGCCCAAGCTGGTTCATGCTGACCATGATGCTCACTCTATTAGTTCCAATTTCATTTGGTCCATATCCTTCTAAACCCTTTCCATCCATGTACCTATCCAAAATGTTTTTAAAATGTTGTTATTGTACCTGCTTCAACCACTTTCTCTGGCAGCCCATTCCATATACACACTACGCTGCGTGAAGAAGTTGCCTGTCTGCCACTAAAATTAATAAGCCATAAAAATATTCTTTAGTCTTTTAAAAATCTGGCTGGTAAAAACAAAAAGGGCCATTGATTTTGGAAATTACAATTTCAATTCTAGTTTGCCTAGCTTTTTCTATTCCTATTTTGTAATCAGTGAAAGCATTTTCTATATATGTATGCTGCTTTCCATTCTGCCAAAATAAACAACAACTTTACCACTCTAGGTATGTAGATATATCACAATCGATAGTTTAGGTTGCAAACTTCCTTGAATTTGGTAGCCTTATTTGTGATTAAAAATTAAACAATGAAGTCAAGTGACCACCTAACCAGCTACACCCTTCCAGTGGCAGTCGAGGTGCCTCTATTTCAAATACTAATTGTGATGCTGTGGCCTTAATGACTGTTCCAGCATATCAGTACAGAGACTGTTGCTGGTGATAGTACAGAATTTCACACTGGGGGTGCCTATTTGCCATTTTTAAAAAAACAATGAATTAAGCAGAAACAAAGTTAAAGCTGATGGGGATTTATTACTGAGCCCCATTAAATTATAGACCGTGTTTTGTTCACTGATACTTTAACAGAATTTCAATAATGTGCCAGACATAATCACGTACATTCTGATATTTTGTTGCATACCACTGTGGCTATCTACTCTCAGTTACTCACTTCAGCATCAGTATAAGGGTATGTTCAATTCATTTGATTTCATTTGTGAACATGGTATAAGGAAAGCTTAATTTTGAAAATGTGTTACAGCTATGTTTCTGCACATATTGCAGTGCTGTGGAGAAGGAAACACTAATTTGAATGTGACCATGTGCTTTATGGGAGATAGCATAACATATGGTAGTTATTTATTTTGAGTGGTTGTTACTTCAGGGAGTGCATCTAGTGTTAAAAATGCTGATCAAGATAAATACCTGCTTGTCACATTGACGTGGGGACACCTTTCCCTTATGCATCTTCTCTGTCAACAGATCTAGGCAGCAAATGCATAGATGTGAACTAGCACAGTCATTTTTTTAAAAAATTGTAAACCGCAAATTATCTGAGTAAATAATTTTAATGTAATTTATGGTGCAAGATTGTATTAACTCAGTTACTTAGCTAGTTAGGTTTATGCTAAGGTTTTCTGACATAAATTGTCATTTAAAGAGAATCTAATACTTTAAAAAAAGACTTTTTAAGAATTTCTTTGAATTTGGGAAGATGTTATTCGACAATTTTCAGTTATAGTCACAAGTAAAATCACATTTTGAGGTAAATTTTTCTTAAAGTTATCCTCTTGGTGTAAAATTACAATGAATCATAGATAGCAAGGTGTAGAGCTGGATGAACACAGCAGGCCGGGCAGCATCAGAAGAGCAGGAAAGCTGACATTTCAGGTCTGGACCCTTCTTCAGAAATGGGGGAGGGGAAGGGGACTCTGAAATAAATAGAGAGTGGGGGAGGCGATGATGGAAGGTGGATATAGGAGCAGATAGGTGGAGAGAAGACGGACAGGTCAAGGAGGCGGGGATGAAGCCAGCTTCACAAGCTTCAAAATCTCCCCACCCCCAAGCTCATCCCCAAACCAGCCCATCTCGTCCCCACCTCCTTGACCTGTTTGTCTTTTCTCCCACCTATCTATTCCTCACACCTCACTGACCAAACCCCACTCCCACTTCCTGCCTACTAGCCTCATCCCTGCCTCCTTGACCTGTCCATCTTCACTTCCACCTGCCCGCCCCTCCCGACCCCCGACTCCGACTCCAACTCCCACTCCCAACCTACACTCGCCTATACTGGCTTCATCCCCGCCTCCCCCTCTCTCTTTATTTCAGAGTCCCCACC
>NW_025967865.1:0-15270 GCF_021869965.1 Rhincodon typus | reverse complement strand
TTCTACATCTTGTTTTTTCGGACTCCGGCATCAGCAGTTCCTACGATCTCACAATGAATCATAGGCAGGTTTCTAAATGACATTTGAGCATATCGTTGAAAAATGACACTTTAGGAAAATGGAGCAAACTCTTAAAGTCAAATTTGATGAGGAAACTTGATCTCCATCAGAATTCCATAATAAGTTTCCTTTATTCGGATTATTTGTTGTTCAAAATGAATTAAATGATAGTACGTTTTCAGCCTTTATCAATTTTACTAAACACTGGTTAGAAGACCACAAAACTGAAAAACAAGTCAAAAAGCAAGTATTCATTTATCGCTTAACTGTCTTGATAGAAAATTGAGACTTTAGAAGAATTTTTTTTTCAGTGGAACTTTTAAGAAGGTTTTTAAGGTTTTGACAACTTGTATTTATACTTTAGAATTGATTGTTAGAGAATCATTTATGCTTTCAGCTAACACGAGACATGAGGGACGTTGGGTAGTCAGGACTGGGCGTGAGTTTGAAGAAAGAGGTTCATGGTTGATGAAGGGAGCTTAGGAAAAGAATGTAGGAGTACCTAGAGAGGCAGGTTGAGGATTTACAGTAGGAGAGGTATTAGGGAATGTTTGGCCCAATGAGATGTATGGAGAAACAACATATATTCTCTATCTTGGTGATGATTTCTTAGAAGCGGGCGAGGAGCCACAACAACATTGTTCAAGAAGGTTGAAATTAAAGAACATGCAGCGTACAGTTAACTCTGGCATGCAAAATGTTCATAAAGTAGTAGGTTGGCTTTGTGAATCTACCTAAGCTTTCTAAATTTGTTCAACATGGATGCTTAAATATCCTAGAATACAGTGCCATTGTTAACTTAGTCACTAAGGATCGACCAAGAAAGAGCCCTGCCAGATTTGTTTGTAATGTGCTATTGTAGCTAATTTCAACCAGGATGATAACTCATTGTACTATATCTGGGCTATGATGTGGAGGTGCCACTGTTGGACTGAGGTGGACAAAGTCAGAAATCACACGACACCAGGTTAAAGTCCAACAGGTTTACTTGAAAAGCCAAGCTTTCAGAGCATAGCTCCTTCGTCAGGTGAAGTGAGAAAGAAGCACACAGAACACAGAATTTATAAGTAAAAGATCAAAGGGTCACACAACTGATGAGGATGTATTAAACAAACCTAAGATGCTGTTGAATCTTTAAAACCTTCTAACTGATTAAAGATGTAACAGCATCTTAGATTTGTTTAATACATCCTCATCAGTTGTGTGACCCTTCGATCTTTTATTTATAAATTCTGTGTTTTGTGTGCTTCTTTCTCACTTCACCTGATGAAGGGGCTAACTCTGAAAGCTTGTGTTTTCAAATGAACCTGTTGGATTATAACTCAGTGTCGTGTGATTTCTGAGCTAAGAAGAATGTAATCAGCATTCTTGACTCTTTAAATTCAGCAGTTATGCCTTTGTAGGAATTGCTGTGTGATTTATAACCAGTTGACCATGCTTTCAACAAGAATTAATGCCTGCAGATGAGGAGGTGGGAAGTTTGAAAGAGAGAAAAATAATTGTATATTTATTAAAACTTATCAGCATGCTTGTCTGATATAATGGTTGCAACTCTTTAGCTGCTCAAAATCCACTTTCACACATTGTATGTACCCTGTATCCTCTAAATGCAAATATTTTCTGTAAGTAATAAAATTTAATGTTTTACAATGAAACTTAAAAGGAATGGGAAATTCTAGAATATTTTGCAATCTTTCAGAGAAATCAATGACAAATGAAATAGCAGATATGGTTGCAAAATGTAAACCATAGCTTTAAACAAATTTCAAGTTACTGAATTCTGGAAAGCAGTTTGTTTGCCTTTCTAGCATGGACTGTAATTGAAACTTGCAGTACATTTGTTTAAATGGACTGATAATTAGATTCTAAGTGAGACGTGTAATGTGGAGATAAAAAGGATCAATGTAATATTAAAGATCGTGTAGATCACTGATGGAGGGCTAGCAGAAACACTATTGCTTTGGAGACTACGTAATGCAACTTTTGTAAATATTACAACAATGTATTTTATTAATTAGAAGCAACATCACAACTTACATTGAGGGTTGACGATGATATGAATGATTCAGGACTGTATTCTTGCAAATTTTCATTAGATAAATTTTACACCAAGTATATTTGCAAATTTGAAGTATAATAACAGGCTGCTAAAGGTTCTTTTATTTGACCAGTTATTCCAAGTAGTGGAAACTTCTGTGAATCTTGCTGAGATTCTAAAATTGTACTTATTTGAATGTCAATGAATATGTGCAATGAATATGGTTATGGATGGGAACCCAAGTATTAGAAGAATTTAAAGTGAACAGTCTGTTTGTAATTCAAATGGGTTGGAGACTTAATTTTAAACCGATGCTATCTGCAACATGTTCAAAAATCCTGTTAATTATTTTTTGCATTGATGATGCATCATTTTTCTTGCTAACCTGCCATTGATGTTGAGACTGAACGTTGTGTTTTTTGTATCACTCAATCTTTACAGTAAAACATTAATTAATCACCAGGAATCGTTAAACCAAGTTCTGTGCATTTAGCATTTGTAGACATATATATTTATTGCTGATCTATGTTGCTACTGTAGAATGCAATCACATTTTGTTGCAATGTTAGTCAGTGTTCTGGATTGAAGTTTTGAATTAAATCTCAGGTTCTTATAAGTCTGTTCCCAAACTTGGGAAATGGAATCTGGTCTTCCGAACCACCCTCATCGTCATCTTATTCCCCTGAAGTAAAAACATAAAATGCTGGAGAAAATGAGAGAGCAGGTCTGGCAGCATCTGTAAAGAGAGAGTTTCAAGTATGACTGTTAATTACCAAAGCACCATGTGGCATACCTTCATAAATATTAGCCCAGTATCTTTACTCCGAGTGATAGCTCCAAGTGGTAAAGATGACTGTTGAGCAGTAGTTTGAACAAAGCTGCAATAAATTTGAAATTATCGTGTGATTATAGTTGGCCAATAAACTGGCTCAATTTTTTTTTATTAATTGTGTAATTAGGAATTGCATTTTATTATTATAATCACATCCATGTGTAGGAAATATTTGTACATGCATATACAGTTACATTTGGTATGTGTACGTACTTAGGTGAGACAGTATTAACACGTACTGAGGAAAAACAGCTATTGACAGTTCTTGAAAGTGTAACTGTCATAACCAGCCAATCAGTACTAATTATTTTGGAAGTTTATTTCCTTAAGCATGAACAGCAGTCAGTAAATCCATGCATGGTGGGCAAGAAAATGGCTGTAGGTTCAGTAACAAACCAATATGTTATAAATTGCAGCAGTACTAATGAGTCAGTTATTAGAGCGACAAACAATCTGTGTGACAGTTTGAGGTCAGCAACTAAGTATGTATCAATAAATGTAATTGTGTAACTGGCTCATGCTGCTGTTGGAAATGCAAATAGCTGTAAAATTAATTTGTATGACATTGATGAATGGGACTAATGTCATAGTATTAGTTTTGAGAGGCAGTTAAGATTGATGTCATGTTTGTATCAGATGTTTCATTAAAAGATAAAAATACAAAATATGCTGCAGCATCCCAATTCCTTTTTAATAATCAATGCACTATCTGAGGGTTATTGTATGATTTGAAATTCCAGTCAATGCTTTCTTTTTTAAACAATGTAAATCTTAAATATGTGGCTGTGAAACATGCTAAAACACTGAACGAGCTGATTTTTAAAAATTAACAGAACATTTGTGCTAATTGAGGTGGTTGTTCCTCCCCTCCCCCACACATCAACTAACTTGCCTGCCTTCGCTAACTGTACAAAATGACACACAAATATGCGACAATTGTGACTTTTTATATAGTGAATAGTAATTTTGTAATGCATGCAGAAGGAAACAAATGTGATTGTATCAAAACTAACTTTTCTTGGGCCAAAAGATTATTCGGTCTTTCAAATTTGAATTCAAAATATGGTCCTGGAGGCAAAAAGACATTTGAATCAAATGTTTTTAGGTTAATTGTTAGATGAAAAACTGAACCATTGAAGTACAAAGCTTAGTTTTGCTTGCAGTCCTGCTGGTAATTTTTTTTCTTAGCGGGTATTGTGCAACAAGTACTAACGCGTGTTAAAACGATAGTATGAGGAAACAGTATTTTTGTAACTTTGTTATAGTCTACACCATTTTTGAAAATAAAACCAAACGTATTAAAAGAAACACCACTTTATTAATACTTACAGATGTCATCCAGGGAGACATTGTTGCTCCATGAATGTGTCATGTCATATCATATATGACCATAATATAACAGAATTCATCACTACGATGGAGAGAGACGTAATTGGTTCTGAGCCTCGGCTCCTGAATCTAAATAAAGGAATCTTAAAATGGTATGAGATGTGAGCTGGAACATTTACTTTAGGGGATAATGGTGGCTAGGCAATGTCAACATTTAAAGATGTTCATTCCTGTTTGACACAAAAATAAAAGGGGAAAGTTGGCCTGACCATGGCCAACAACAGGTCAGGGATAATATTAGATGCAAGAAAGGGGCATAGAAATGGGATTAACAAAGCAACAGGTCTGAGGATTGGGAGCAGTTTATATTTCAGCAAAGGAGGACAAAGGTCAGAGGAAAGTAGTGTACAAGCTTAAGTTTTGCAGGGAACATGAAATTGATTGTAAAAGCCTGTACCGGTATGTAAAGATAAAAGATTAGTGAAGGCAAATGTTGGTCCCTTGCAGTCAGAAACAGGGAACTTAAAATGGGAAATGAAGAGATAGCAGACCATATATATGTATTGTGATTCTGCCTTGACAAAGGAGGACACAAATTTCATGAAAATTGTTGGGGAACATAGAGTAATTAAGGAAGTGGCCCGAGAAAGAGTGAATGAATTGGTGGTTATCTTTCAAGATTCAATTTAAAGAGTTCGTATGAATTGGAGGTTAGCTAATGTAACCTCTCCCTCAGCATGGTAGAGAGAAAACGGAATTGTATTGACCAATTAGCCTGACATCAGAAGTGGGGAAGATGCTGGAGTGCATTACAAAAGGGTTAACAGCAGAGCACTTGGAAAGCAGTTATAGGATCAGTCAGAGACAGCATGGATTTATGAAAGTGTATTCTACAGGAATTTTCAGGGATGTAATTAGAAGAGTTGATGAGGGGGAGCTGTTGGATGTGGTTTACTTGAACTTTCAGAAAGCATTCAATAAAGTCCCACATAAGAGGCAAGTATGTAAAATTGAAGAGTATGGGTTTGGAGGTAGTTCACTGACATGGGTAGAGAATTGGTTGTCAGAAAACAGCTCATTCGACTAAATGGGTCTCTTTCTAAATGGCAGGCAGTGACTAGTGGGATACCACAGGGATCAGTACTTGGACCATAGCTATTCACAAGATATGCTAATGGTAGATGAGGGAACTAAATATAGTGTCTCCCAGGTTAGCAGATGACACAAAGATGGATGGGTGGGTGGATGAACTGTGCGGAGGATACAGAGATGCTTTAGTGTGATTTGGGCAAGTTGAGTGAGTCGGTAAGTGTATAGTAGATGAAATAAACTGTAGATTGATTTGTGGTTAACTATTTTGATAGCAAAAACAGGAAGGCAGATTCTTGAGCTTAATGGTGATAGATTGGGAAAGTTGAAGATGCAGTGAGACCTCAGTTTCCTTGTTCACCATCACTGAAAGTGAGAATGGAGTTGTAACAGATGCTGAGGAAGGCAGAAGGTATGTTGACCTTCATAGCAAGAGGTTTCATGTACAGGAGCAAGGATGTCCTGAGACAGTTGTACAAGAGCTTGGTGAGACCCCAGCTAGAGCATTGTGTGTAGCACAACACTGAAATTGGAAATTACTATCAGATACTCTGCTGTTGTGCAGGGTGGACTATTGTAGTCTTCACTAGTGGATTCTGTACAGAAACTATTGTTCAGCTATGAACATGGGCTAATTACCCATGACTCTTACTCTTTAAAAACTTGTAGTAAAAGTCAATCTTGTTCATTCAGGGTTATTTAAACTTATGTTGGCCTTGTAACTCCTAATCACAGCTTAACAACTTGCCTGACCCTGAAAAAGTAATTTTCCATGGAGTCTCATTCTTCAATAAAATTGATGTTTCAGCTTTCTTTTTAAAAAAAAAAAACGCAACTCTCAAATTTGAGTTTTTCTGTTTAATTTATTCCCATAATTGGGTTTGATTGTCTTAATTTGCTTTCAGTACAATGATTTAAATATAATCTCTGTGTCATGTTTTGTAAGCCATTCACCCTATCAAAGTTGCTCTGCTATTCAATAAGAGCAATCATAGCTAATCTGATTGTGGCCTTAGTTGAAGCGGAAAAGAGGAATTTTGCAGTCTGCCTATAAAATCGTTGTTGGCGACTGTATTTGAGGTGAATGGCAAGTGCCAATTTTTTTGCTACTGACTGCAGAATCTTAGCTCGCTGAGAGTGATGAGTTCACCAAGTGTGTGAAACCATTTTCATGGACTTCCTTTTTCAAGCTCCATTTTCTTTTTAAACATGTGGTAAACTGTTTCACTCGTAGTTAAAGCTTTACTTTTGTATATATTAATTTTAATTTGCCCCCTTGCATTCATTTCAGTATCAAAAGCTGAAAAGTGTCATTGGGTGATAAAATCTTGTCTAATCTTTAGGCTTCTTTTAGGGCATTTGAACTACATTTGATGCTCAGTTGCAGGAGTTGGGATTTCTGAGGAAAGAGCTTGCCACCCTTATGTGAATCCCTCACTGCAGTCTTTGCTATCTACAAATCTGATTGTTTTGTACCTAGTTTAATTATCTGTGCTATTTATGTAAATACGGAACAAGTCCACTCACAGAAGGATTTTAATTGTCTTTTCCCCAATATTTGACAATTCACCTTCTGCTTGTGCCCTTCATTTCCAATCTTTTAGTCAATTCCCTATCCAGCCCTATTATCTTTTCTGGAGTCCCATGGTGCTCAGTTTAATTAGAAGTTTCTCGTGTGGAACTTACTAGAAACTCTTTTGGAGGTTAAAAACATGTCTACCTGTTGCATTCTTCTAGTGCTAATGCAAACCACTCTGTTTCTTGGTTTGTAAACACTTCTTGAAGCTTATCTTGTAAATATTTCTGTAGTACATTTTGTTTTAGTATCATTAGTGTTGTCTAAAACTGGTTCTGGCAGAGATGCCATTGGGCAGCATAAACATTTATAAAAGCATAATTCGTCTTAAAAACTTTGAGTTGTTTTCTGCAAATTTTTTTGAACATTGTGAAGGGTACTGAATTCCTGTTACTTATCATGATTTGCAATATTTTGTTGTAATAAGTGTTTGTGCTCCAGTTGTATATATTCATGGAGCGTTCGGTGTGAAGAGATTTCAGACTCCATTTTTTGCCATTAAATGTAACAGTTATGTAACATAAGATTCAGAATGTGAGATTATTAGTTCAGCTGGAAAATGCAAGAACTTTGAAAGCCTACAAAGAATCTTCCTTGCATGTAGAGAGATTTAGTAAAAAGTGTTTTCCTAAGATTTCATTTTTCTGTCTAGACCATAGATATGTTTTAAAATTGGTCCACTTGATAACGTAATAATGGGTCAGATACAAACTTCACAATCAAATATGTTGTGGCGTATACAGTAGAAAGCCAACAACATATTGATATTTGCAATAGACGTCTTGTTATAAGAAATAGGAGCAATAGTGGACCACTTGGGCCCTGAAGCCTGTACCACCTTCAACAGCACCGTGTCTGATCTAGTTGTGGTCTTATTCAACTTTTCGACCTGCTCCCTCCATTACCCTGAATCCCTGGTGATCAAAAATCTCTCTATCTCTGCCTTAAGTGGATTCAATGACCTGGCATCCACTGTTTTCTGAAGAAGAGAATTCAAAATTCTAATGACCCTCTGAGACAAAAGAATCCTCAGTATGCCCCTTGTTTTTAAACTGTGCCCCTTAGTTCTAGACATCACCATAAGGGGAACGATCCTTTCAGCATCTACCCTGCCCATTGCCTTGAAATCTTGCATATTTAAATGAGATCACCTGTCTTCTAAACTCGAAGGAATGTAGGTCTAACGTACACGAACATTCCTCATAAGACAGCCCCTTCATTGCAAGAATCAGTCACATGAAAGTTTTCTGAAATGCTTTCAACGGAAATATATCTTTTTTGAAGTAAGGGGACCAAAGCTGCTTTAAATACAGTTTTACTAAGATCATATACAACTAAAGCAATCTTTTCCCTTCTTTAATATTCTATTCTCCTTGTAATAAAGGCCAACATGCTATTTGCCTTCCTAATCGAATGTTGTCCCTGCGTGCTAACTCTTTGTGAGTCTTTTATATCAGGACACTCAGATCCCCGTTTACCAAATCATCTCAAATGTGAGCCAATATTCTGAATTCACAGCTACAAAAGTTTGTGCTAATGGCTTTTAAAAAGGTATTTATTTTTCACCTGCTATTACTTGTAAACCAGGGATAAACTTCAGTTCCACTTGATGGTAGCATGAACACATGATGTCAGCTTGTTCTTTGTATTTGTGCTGATCATTGATGAGTTGGCCTCATTTTTATCACTGCCCACAAAGTCTGCAGTGTTGGCTAGTACATTCATCAATGTTGACAGCTGTTCTCTATAGAATTGGAATTCATAACATATTTTGCGCTGATCAGAACAGAAGAGAACTTTATGTTGACGTCCCCATGTACATGGAAATATCCAAGTGCTTTATGATTCAAGTTTTTCATTCTGATTCTTTTAGCTTGAAGTGATCACATTTTCATCAGAAACAATTTTATCATCAGTAAGCATCTATCACTGACCTTTAGGAAAGTTTTTATCTAGATTCTGTATAATCTATTTACTTAAAATGTAGATTTTGCCTAGTGGCTAATGGCTTTCATGTTTTGATTTTTACTTCTGTTATGTATTGTCATTTTTATTCCCATTTTGAATCCCCACTTAATGTTTAATTTGGCATTTTTATTACATTGAATGTTCCATTATTTTATACTCATCTTTTTTCTATTCTTAATTTCTGTTACAGCAATACAGAAAATGAAAGGAAAAGGTAGTTGAGTTTAAGGAAAAGATAGGTATCTTATTTTCACAAGAACTTTTTGAGGCTATTGAACAAATCTCAAAACTTGAGGAACAGGGAAATAGCCCCCATTGTTGTTACAACACTCTAGATGTGGTTTCACTAATGCCCTGTATAACTGAAGGATAACCTCCCTATCTTTGTACTCAATTCTTCTTACAATAAGCAATAACATTCTATAGCTTTCCTAATTATGTGCTGTACTTGCCTGAACTTCTCTGGCAAACCTCTTAGAGCGGAGTGTTTCACTGAACGTTGTGCAATTTGTTTTAGTGATGAAGCTGTCGTGGTTAAACAGTTGGCTGTTTGTGGAAGCTGAGGAGTTGCTGTGACTTGAAACAGTGCTAATTGTCAGAGGGTGAGGTGAAGCGTATCACTTTAAGGATAGATCCTGACACAGGTTTGATAGATTGTTGAGTGATGAATTGTGCAGAATCTGAGGCTTGCAGTTCATTGATAGAATATGGCATTTGATTATGTACTTACTGATTTTGATCATTTCTACAAGTTCTTTGAACTTCTTGTAGCACTGCATACGTATCGTTGGGGATGGACTCCTGGCATTGACTTCCATTAGTATCTATTCCTCTGCTTTTTGGAAAGTTGCTGTCTGGATATGGGACATCTCTGTTTTCCACCTTCTCCACTGTGCTCTCCCGTGTTGTTTCCCAGATCAGATTAATTTCCTGCTTTACAACCAGCACTTGTTTCGGTTGTAATGCCCTTCATCTTTAAGCAGTGCAGAGTAATCTTTACTCCTATCAGCAAGTGCTGTGCTGAAACCTGCAGCCAGTCAATAGCATGGCCAGTGCTCACTGCATGCAGAAATAATAATAATGAATAGGCATTGTGAACTACCTGCATGCCTGTCAACAGATGTTACTTAATTGTACGTTTTGATCCCTTGCTCATTTTTGACGGATATCCATTTTAACGCCTTACCCCTTGAGTTCTTCAGGTTTCTTCACTAGCTATTTGGTGGACTTGGTAGATACATTGCTGAATCGCTTATTCATTCTATCTTCAACTGGAAAGCATAATTAAATATGACAAATTTTGGAGCCAAAGGCAGTTAGACATTTAAATAAATTGTACGCTGTATTTTTATGCTAACTATTAAAGAAAAAATATTTATGAAAGTGGATATTAATTTCAGTTTTATGCAAGCGTTACGCTTAGACCTGCTGCTGATCTGTAATCCACTTCTGTTCATTTTGCAATATCTAGTAAATCCAATTATTGTAGTTTAACATTAATGTGAAAGTGAAAATTGCAGTTGCATTTAGAAATACAGATTTAGAAGCAGTGAACAAATTTTATTCGGGTCTGAATAATTCCAGTAGAGCATTTCAATGTAGAAATCAATGTACGATACAAACTGCACATGCTCAGCATTTTAAACATCCATAATAAACCTCTTATTGCTATACATAGGAAGTTGTTAATGCTTGATATTTTGAAATAAAATTCTCTTTATTTTAACCAAAGCAACTCATAAGTTATTTGGCAGTGAGATTTAATTGGAACTGATTTAGCCCTGATCTTTACATCCAATCCTTCGTCCATGCTATTTCCTTTCACCTCTGGACTGTGGAAATTATGTGAGAGTATGGCCCAAAAGTGGGTCATTAAGCCCATCAGAATTATGCCATCCCTTGGCAGAAAAATCAAAATTAATATTGTTGTTTTCTCAACATAGCTTATCTGTGTTTTTCCCTTAATATGCAGTGAATTCTTGTAATTATCTGTGTAACAATTTGATTTTTTTTCTTCTGATTTTAATCTAATGGCAGAATTGGTTGGAGTTAACACTTAAATGTTCTTACATGAGGATCATGTTACTACACTATTTCAGTTAATACTACAGGCAGGAATCCCTAAGGGTAACTAAAGTATTGTAGACCTGTGCAAAAAATGGTTTTGACCCTTTTACAGGTATAGTCAAGCCATTGATGAAACAAAGGATTACAGGAACATTCCTAACATGTTTATGTGGGATTTTTTTTTCCTGAAACGTAGGTTCTCTCATTTATTTCTTGAGGTAATGCATTGTTCCATTAGAATCAACCTCCCTGCTTTAAAATTTAAACAAAGTTTGGAATTTAACTATCAGTCATCATCCAACTAGTGCACTCTCCCTAGCAATGCTTCTGCAAATCAGAATCCACTTGTCAACCAATCAGCAGTTTTCTTCCACAAAGTATTAAATATTGTTTTTTCTGTACATTGGTGTTCCTTGCAAATTGTCCTGATGAGTGCAAGGTGGAAAGCTCTGATAAAATGTCTTTTTTTGAGCAATACTCAAGTTCTGTACAACTAAGTGACTATACATTTTGTCCTTTGGAAATAGATATCAATTCTTATGAAGCCTTATTTATTTTTAGAAACACTTCATGCATGAGTGCTTGAATGAGTTTGAAGCAAATGTCGAGAGCGGCTGTAGAAGATCACCTCCTAGCCTTGCCCCATGCTTGGCGTGGTATAGCACCCTTGAGCTATATAACAATTGTCTGTTTCTACTGGAAAGAGCTGCCTGTGTCCACTCATGAACTGATATGATTTGTCGATTACCTTAAATGGAAGAGAAAGACTTGCGATAGGGTTAGGGATGTTGACAGAGAAGAAATGTTGGCTGACAGAACTCCTCTATCTTTAAATACAATCCAGGACAAGTTTACTATTTCTCCCTCATATATACATATCTTCCCTACAATCGCCCTTCCAAAATCCTTCATCCCAAACCAATGAAATAAGCAGAAAGGTTCATATCTTGAGTAGTCTGCAGAGTTCCAATGGTGCAGCTTTCTCTGTAGTGCATTAGAATCAGAACAATGTTATGGCTTCAAATCTTAAGAGTGCAAGCTGATCCTGTGCCTTGAAAGATTTCTGTGATAGTTTGCGCTGTTATTCCATTGACCTTTAGTATTTCAAATTGGAACCCATTTTTGGCACTCAGAAATGTATTCTGCAACAGGCTGTTCTATCTTAAAAGTTACAAGCTGCCATTTATGTTGCGTGTTAATGACCTGCTCCCATCTAGAATAACACATTAATTGTTTTTCAATCATTATTAATACCCTAGGCCAGAAAGTTCTGCCCTAATTCTCTCAAAGCTTAGAATTTTTGTCATAATGATTTCTTTTTCCACTTTGGTAGAAGTTTGTTTAAATTCACCTGTAGAACAAACGTAGTTTGTAAAAGTTTAGGATATATGCACAATAATTTCTGATCACAGGGTCAAGATCCTGAAATTTCAACCCAATACCATCTGACCACCATCTCTACATGGAGCTACATAATCAACTTCTGAAGCTGGATAGGAATAAGCAACAAATGAAGCTTTGGCACACTTGCCTAACTTCCTAAGACCACTTGTTCATTAAATCCTGAAATTAGAATGCTCATGAAATCTGGGGAGTGAAGGGGTATGCAGTGCTTGAATGACGTAGTGTATCTCTTTTTAATTTATTCTCTGGCTTAAGAGGACATATCGTAATGGGAGTAAAGCCAGTTCTAGTTGCACATTGACTGCTTAATGGGTCAGTACACAGAGACCATCTGCCACCAGCAATCTGAAATTGTTGCAAACTTTTGCAAGCCACCTCTGTCATGACAGTTCAACGCAACAGTTAATTCCATGTGAAAACACCTCTTTGTATTCAGTTCGATTACATTCATTAGTTTTAATATCCATTTGTGCTGCGTAAGCCAGCGAAGTGTGTATATTGTAATGTTCATTGCACAAAATGCTTCAGTCCTTGCTACATTGGCTTTTACCAAGGAACCAGGATGGTCCTAGTTGCAAGGTTTAAATGTCTTAGTTAGACCAGTTCAAAGATCACTTGGTTGGTCAGAGCCAGCCAAAGCAGAAGGTTGCTAGCTTTGAACTTCTGGTTAGTTAGGCCTTGAGCAGGAGGAAGAAGCTATAGGCAGCAGCAGCAGTTAGTATCAGCAAGCACCAGGCAGCTGGGGCTCAGGAGAAGTCCTAAGAAGCTGAGAATGTGGAAAAATATCATTGAGTCTGCATCAGAGAAAAATGAGCAATCAATCTCTCTCGTAGATGTGTCAGGAGTCATTTGGAAGCTGGTTGGGATCCAGAGAAGGAATACAAGGGTGAAAGAAGCCCATAAGCAATATTTGCTTGGTGCAACTGAGAAATATTGGCGCTTAGAAACTTCAGGGGTAGTATCAATTTAATGAGGCTAGTTAACTGCAAAAGACCTAAAATTGTGCCCATGAATAGATGCTGGTGTACAGTCTCAGAAATCCAGTGGGACATAATCTCACCTAAAGATTTAACTCGCAGGACATGAGCAGTCATTCAGCCTGTCCACAACGAAGCAGCTATTGATGGAGTTTTAAACTTAGATATTTAAATGTAATAAATTAGAATCATTGGTCAAGATGACAAAGTTTTAGGAACATTGGTAACTCATAATGTTCCTTCCATCTGACTGAATTGCATCAACTGTATGGTATACTGCATACAGTCTTCAGCCACAGTTTGTAAGATCATAAGACATAGGAACAGACTAAGGCCATTTGGCTCATCAATTTGACTCTGCTTTTCAATGACATCATGGCTGTTAGAGTGTTTTTCCCAACCCAGGACAAAGACTCAGGAGGCAGACAGGATTCAGGCAAGTGGAAGATGTTTATTCAAGCAGAAACCAGTTTATGCGGGGAGAAGGCCAAAAGATCTTCCCCGAATCTGGCTTTGGAAGATAAATCAATGACACACCCTCTGCTTTACAAAGAAATACAGCATTTTTATACATTTTGTGTTATGGTAATCAAATACAACGTAGTCATCATCCTTTCCCTTAATTCAAACACCCAGTCCTGTGGGACACCTAATCAGTGATGGGCACTTCCATGGACAGCCCCAGGTTCCCATGAGCTTATGGTATTAGCTAGACGCTGTAATCTCTAGGCCTTGGGATCTTCCCATGCATCCTACTCATTCGCAATCCAAAAGTTTAATGGCTGTACTCCTTCGGGTCTTTCTCAGGCTTGTTTATCTGTAAGGACAGCTCAAATTCTATTACCAATTGTGTTTTGGTGCTGTCTTTTATCACATTCAGTTACTACTTTTATTTTTCCACTGTCCCAATTACATAATGTAAAAGAAAAAAAATCAGTTTTAACTAATTGCTATAAGGTGAACTTCTGTTATACCGTTAATTATAAGTGTAATATTATGCAACTACTACTGACAGCATTTTGTAATTTATGGGTTGTGATCAATCTATCTTGTTCAGGGCATAAGAGAAGGTGTCTTCTAAGGCTAGTTAATCTTTACATCTAGACTTAAATTTTTTTTAAAGGCTTGTATTATATCCTGGTTATGTAATGAAACCAATTTCTATGATTAGTGTGTTTTTAGCTAGAAGCTATTTAATATTGCTGGTAGCTTCAAAGAGGCAACTATTTACTACAAAATAACTTTAGCTGTTATCCTTGCAGCTGCTTGCGGACCTAATCTAGCACCTGACCTTATTCATTTACTGGGACAATCACCTTTTCATTAATAAAGCTGGAATTGGTCATTTATCTGTCCTAAGGCATCCTTTTTATCAAAACTGTCTCTGATTGAACATACAGGGTTCTTTTACTGATCTTCTTGCAGTTCTGTTTAAAGGTACCATTGTATTTCACTGTGTGAGCAGGCTGCTTAGTTTTGCTTAGTTTAGGTTAGATGGGCTTCAGATTGGTTTCACAGGTCGGCGCAACATCAAGGGCCGAAGGGCCTGTACTGCGCTGTAATGTTCTATGTTCTATGTTCTGTCTACCATCTTGTAAGCAGGTCTGGGCAGCTTAGTGTGTTCAGGTACAAGTCGCTTTACATGGCCAGGTACAGGTCACCCCTACAATGGCTGATCTAATAATCTTCAATTCTATTTTTCTGCCTTTACCCTTCTGATAAATTGTCTGTCCATCTCAGTCTTGAATATATAGCATCTACAGCCCTCTGTGGTAAAGAATGCCCCAGATACACAGATCTAGAAGAATTCCTCCTCTTCATCATCTTAAAGGGGCAACCATTCATTCTGAAATTATGCTCTCTGTTTCTAGACTCCCCCACAAGGGGAAACAACTTCTCTGCATCCACCCTGTCGAGCGTTTTAAGAAGC
>NW_025967864.1:0-25000 GCF_021869965.1 Rhincodon typus | reverse complement strand
GTCAATTTCGCGTAGGTACATCCACAGTGCAATTCAGGACGAAGTTGCAGGCTTTTGACCCAGTCACACTGAAAGAAAACTGATATATTTCAGAATCAGGTTGGTGAGTACTTTGGAAGGGAACTTACAAGCGGTGGTGTTCCCAAATGTCTCTAACGTATGTCCATCTATATGGTGGTCCTCATGGCTTTGAAATGTTCCTTGCAAGGAATGCAAAAACGTAAACCAGGAGTAGGCAACTCAGCCCCTCAAGTCTGCTCTGCCATTTAATGTAATCACGGTCAATCTCATCTCAGGCTTGACTCCACTTTCCTGCCTTGCCCCGGTAACCCTTTAACCCATTACTGAAAAATGTCTCTTAAATTTATTCAGTATTTTTGGCATCCACTGCACTCAGAGGTAGTGAATTCAAGATTCACAACTTTTTGAAAAATAGTTCCTCCTGTTTTAAAACTGCAGTCCAGTAGCCTAAAACTATGATTCTCATTCTAAGTTGCCCCACAAGGGGCAACATCCACCAAACATCTACTTTGTCAATTCCCTTTAGCATCTTATATACCTCAAATCAATCTTCTCTCAGCCTTAAAGAATCCTTGATGAACTTCTGCAATATGTCTTGCTTCTAATGTACATGCAGAAACAGTGAATGTGTAATCAAATGGCACTCCATTTATTATTACAAAGAATATGGTTCTTGGCAAATTTGACTTTGTCTACCAACCACAATGGATTGAAGATGAGAATAAGATTCCTGCTTATGATGTTTACTCCCTGTTGTGGTGTTTCAAGCAACACTCAACAGACAGTTGAAGGCCATATAAGGCAAAGGCTTTATTCTACCAGTGTGCATATGAGGATGCAGTTAAAAAGGTTCAGTTCAACAAACGAAGGTTTCTCCACCTCTTACATACTTCAGTTATGGTTGTTACTCTGGCACACAATTTGTCACATAGACATCAATCAATCAAGCTCTTGCAGTGCCCAGTAACCATGTTCCTTGAAAATGCAAACAGATTCCCATTTACAGCTATTATCACTCGATCACATCAACGCGTTTATAATTTACATGCACAATCATGCTCATGTCTCTTTGTGTAGCTAAATGGTTCACGTCTCCTCTTGGATCTGTACAGTCCTAAATTAAGCTTACATTCTATGTTTTGTTTCAACCCTTACAAACCTCAACCAGTTGGCTTCCTACACTAACGTTGCAGCCTGCTATACACCAAAAATCCTTCTATACATCTGTCAAGTGTCTAATTAATTTGAATTTATGGGCATTCACACTCCCTTCCACAAAATGCTAATCAACACCATTTATCAACGTCGCCAGAAAAAAAAGTGATTCAACAAAACATTTGTAAGTCATTACATAAAAATTTATTTCTTTTCCTTAATGTAATAAAACCAAGCTTCATGACATTTATTTTCAGATTAGAAATAGTAGAAAATCTTTCACCATGATATGACACACATAGGAGCGACGTATGTGGAACTGAACCAAGCTTAACCAACATTGACAAACAATATACAAGGAATATAATTTGGACGAGTTTTAAGATTTTGTTTCTGCACACATATTTACATGA
Source organism: Rhincodon typus (assembly GCF_021869965.1). Lineage (NCBI taxonomy): Eukaryota > Metazoa > Chordata > Chondrichthyes > Orectolobiformes > Rhincodontidae > Rhincodon > Rhincodon typus. Next base: position 23,411 of record NW_025967864.1, on the reverse strand, counting down.
ACATGAACATTTATTGAAAAATTAAACTATTTCCCATTATTGACATTTAAAGTAGAAATTCCAAGGGTATCCACAACCAACTGAATGGCTTTTAAAGGATCCACGATTTCTTTCATATTGTCTCTCCTTAAGACCCAGTCTGGTTTTAGTCTGCAACACAATCAAGAAAAAAGTTTAGCATAAGTGTTATTTAAAACAAAAAGCAGGAAGAGACAAGGGATAAATGGAAAAGATGAGCACAAAAGAATGACAACATAACTACAAAGTAAGAAAATGGGTTCTTACTTAGAAACTAAACTTGTTCGAATAGGAGTAGCTGGAATATATGAAATGCCATTGCAAGGGGTAGACATCCGCAGTTTAACATTTATTCTGTCTATATCCATCTTGTGTTTTCTCACGGTAAGCTCATAAATGCTAAGGATACGATCCACTGCCCTAGGCAAGCTTCGAATCTCCTGAAAACAGAAAAACTACCATTAGTGCATCAGTTTTATCCAAAGGCCCATTTGTATTCCCTGTTTAAGTGGGAAAGAGGAAAAATCAACAAGAAATGAACCAAATAATGCAAAATACTACAGATGCTGTAAATCTGACACAGAGATCTGAAGAGGAGTCACGGCAGACTCAGTGCTAACTCTGTTTCTCTCTTCACAGTTGCTGCCAGACCTGCTAAGTTTCTCCAGCATTCTGTGTTTGTATAAGAAATTAACCATAACACTATTATTTATTTTCTGCAAAGGCAATTTGCCTCAGCAAAATGGAATTTATCCACTAGAATTCTACTCTATTTAGACAAAATAAAGCACAACCTCAGAACAAATATTCATCTATTAAATATGATTCAAACAGCAGAATCGGCAATTGCCACATTTTATTCAAACTGGCATTTAACTTTGCTCATAACAATGAAATCCTTTAGAATATACACTTGCAGATATATTTGCTTACCATTGCTCTCTTTGAATCCTTTGAGAGAAGGGCCAGTAAACAGCAAACCTTTGTAAAAATGCTGCTACACTTGTTTGATGTCTTGTCACCGGCTTTTGCTCTATACGTTTGCAGCAAGTCGAGTAACGTATTAATGGAATTGTCCACTTCATACACAACGGTAGATGTTTTGTGATACTGGAGGACATTAAAATCAAAATGCAATTTTATTCATTCATAGCTAAAACTAAGCTAAATCTTTATGCTGATAGGGAAGAAAACCTAAAAAGGAACAGATACTGCAATAAGGTAAGAAACTTTACAATCATAAATATCCCACATGGTTTTTATCACCATTCTTGTATTTTATGTTGTTCAAACAGAAAGAGAAATCTGCCACTTTATTGAAAGGCCGGGGGTGAACAAAAAAAAATTGTGCTGATGCAGTGAGTAATTCCTCTTCATCATCATGACCACACTGAAATCACACAGCTTACTAGAATCCTGCATATTAGTCCTGTAGAATGTGTGAACAGTTAGTCTTTACGGTGTTAAATGAACAACATAAAAACATTCAGAATAAGCCTATCTTTTCCAATGAAGTTGTCTTAAAGACATAATACAGTAGATTATAGAGTTCATGGTCGTTGTCTTTTCCCTGGGATGGGGGATTTCAAGTTTAGGGAGCACATTCTTAAGGTGAGAGGAGAGAGATTTAAAAAAGACACGAGGGGCAAATATTTTTACACAGAGGTGGTTTGCATGTGGAATGAACTTCCTGAGGAAGTGGTAGATATGGGTACAATTACAACATTTAAAATACATTTGGATAAGTACATGAATAGGAAAGGTTTGGAGGGATATGGGCCAGGAGCAGGCAGGTGGGACTAGTTTAGTTTCAGGGTATGTTCGGCATGGACTGGTTGGACCGAAAGGTGTGTTTTCGTGCTGTATGACTCTGTGACTCTATCTGTAATTGGACCTTCCTGCAGTCAAAGATGAGACTGAAAAGAAATGATCAACTAGAAAGAGCTCATATGTGAAACACTGCAGATTAATGCCTTAAAGGGCAAATGATGATAATTCAAAATCAGCTGTCAAGGTCAGAAATCAAAGGTGTAAGAAGTACCATACAAGAGGGATCTCGTGAAAAGTAAAGCAGATTGAATAAGTCACCACCATGTGAAGCTGCTTTACCTTGTTTCAGGTATAAGAAGAGGGCATAACCTGCATGAAAAGTCGATGAATTAAAAAATAATGTAAGAAAATATTCTCAGTGAGCAAGTGAACCTGCTGTGGTTAAAATTGCGCAGAGAGAAGATGGAAACAATTAGAATTAGTTGATATATAGACAGTCATCAGGTTGCAAAGGGATTCCATCCTGGAGTTCATTCGTAAGTAAGTCAATTTGGATGAAAGTTGGAACAATGCAGGTCAATGAAAGGAGTCATTCATAAGTACAGGAAATGTTTATATATGTTGGATCTTTAAAATTACACCCCTGTACAAGATCATGTTCATGAGTATGAGCATTTGAGAGTCGTACCTTCAAAAATTAGGAACCCTATATAAATGCAAAGATGGATTTCTTTCAAGCAATATTTTGGGTTACAATACGAGTAACGTCACATGATATAGGTGGTAAACTTGGAGTAGCAGGTGACTTGAAACATTGGACTGATTTTCAGGTTAGCAGCAGAATTATGGGTCAGATTACTTCTCAACATTGCACTTTCACCTTCTAATTCATGATTACCATATTTTCAACATGCAGCATTGCAGCAGCCCTCTCAGGAAAGAGGCCCAAGATGAGATAAGAATTCCAATTTGGGCAATTTAGGAGACTAGTACTTCAGCTCAATTTTGTACATAAATATTATGCACTCTAGACCTCACCCCTCATGCTTACTCCTTACTCCCATTGCTTTGCCCCAGTGTCCATTATGGACACAAGTCATGAGCCCTACTATAATTTTGGGAAGTTCTTGAGATCATCATGAAGCTAATCAAAATAAACGAATAGCGATTCTAAACCTCTCCAAAAAAATTAATTCTGAACCCAAAACTATCAAAACCAAGCTCACAATCCATTTGTGGCTTTGTCAGCAACAGCTGCTGAACTAAATACAAGTTGGTTTGGAACTCAGCCAAATGTTCACTGCAGAATTGCAAAGCACAACTTTGTCAGCAAAGCCTCTGAAACTGAATCACTACAATTCTTTTGAACTAGTAGGACAGATGACCATATGCCCCACCGTTTCAAATGGCTAAGCAAATAGCTCAACTTTGAATCAGTGTAAAGACTAAAGCACAATGTCCAAATGACATCTCTGTACTGTTGAAGGAAGAAAAGTATTTTAATCTACTGGATAATGTTCTCTAAAGTATCTGAGCACCTTCACAACACTGGTCAATTTAATTTGATTTAGAGAACAAATCCCCATAAGTGACTGCATTAAAAATATGCTTAAATCGTACGACATCTAATTGTAACATATCAAGTTGGCAACACCTTTCAAAATCGTATGTCAATAGGTTGCCAATTCAAAACCAGGCTTTCTCCAAGGTTCTTGATGGACAATCTGATGTATTGCATGCAGGCATGAGGAACTCATTCATCTAGCTAAAGATATTAAACTATGGGACATTTTAAATTGAGGTAGGCATTTAAAAGGCTAAGCATAATGTGCATATCAGCTCTCATTATTCCCTGCATCAGTCAAAACGGCAGTTGGCATGAGGTTGTTGAGGAATTTAATCTTGTAATTCCCCAACCTTCATTCTTGGTCACTCAGCATAGATTTGTTCAATGTAAAGAAGGCAAAATCTGACTAATTTTCCCAAAGGCTTCTATCATTCAAGCTTGCCTGAAGTAAGGGCCAGGTATAGACTTTTTGATAGAAATTAATAACTATGCTAAATGAAAACCTTCATTACTATATCATGCAACTACCAATATGGTAGGCAATTCGACCAGATAATGGTCTTTTTACATCTAGCAATACTGCTACTAGTAAATATTAGTCTTAAATTAATTAACCTTTTGACAAAATCACGGTGCACACTGAGAAAATGTTTGATTGTTGAAAACGTTATGAGATTTGTAGCTAAATCACTTCGAGAAAAACTCTTAAAGAATGTATTCATTCACAGGATTATGAGCGTCACTGGCTAGGCCAGCATTTATTACACATCCATACTTGGCCAGAGGGCAGTTAAGAGTCAACCACATTGCTGTGGGTCAGTTCTGAGGAAGGGTCACTGGACCCGAAACATTAACTCTGATTTTAACTCACAGATGCTGCCAGACCTGTTCAGCTTTTCCAGCAACTTCTGTCTTTGTTGCTGTGGATCTGGTTCAGGCCAGGCCAGTTAAGAACAGTGGCTTTTCCTAAAATGAAATTAGTGAACCAGATGGGTTTTTCCCAACAATCGAGAATGGCTTCATGGTCACCACAAAACTGTTAATTTGAGATTCTTATTGAATTCAGATTCCACTATATGGCTTGGCAGGATTCCAACCTAGGACCCAAACATTACTGGATCTCTGGATTAATAGTCTAGCGATAATACCACTAGGCCTTCGCCTCCCCTCAACTGTTGCAATCAGGGGGCGAGCTACAGTTAACCAATGTCCAAGTACACAGGCCAGTCAAAAACATATTTGGATGGAAGAGTTATAACAATTATAACTGTTAGCAAGTCACCAATGCAGTTGTATCCTTACAACTAATTTAAATTCAACATACTTAATTCTTTATATCTACTTCAAAACAGGAGGACTTTCTTAAACCAACCAACCAGATGTATCTTTAAAAAGCCCTTTTAAAGAACAGAATTTATTTTTAATAGGTTAATGTCATTTAATACAGATAGTACCTTCGAAAGATTGAGGAGCACTTGTACTGCATACTTAATGACATCCATAGAAGGCACACTGCGGTTACAACTCCTGATCAAAGTCAAAATAATAGGCGTCGCTCCACTTCGGGCAAGATTTTCACAGCAAGTAGAAGATAATCTGGTTGCAGCCTCTGAAAATAAATGGTTAATGTTAAAATTATGAGATCCTCTGTGATTGGGATTAGCAGATACTTCATGAAATTAGCCATTATGATCAATACCCACTTCAAGCCTAGTTTTAGACATGAACAAAACTCAGCTTTTCAGAGAATACATGAGAAAACACTCCCCTTCCAATTTGCTCATAAAACCCCTCCTAACCCCAAACAAGTGCTAGATATCACAGACTTCTCTATCATTCTGTTTCATAGATGGGTTCTCTCTGTGAATTCAAGTGGGTTATCTCACACCATTTTCTGCTTAAGTGACATAAAATGTACAGAAAGATCAAACTGTTAAGTTGCATTTACAGTTGGGATTATACAGAGGATGCCAGCTTCAGCAGCGTCAAAAAATTTAAACAGTTAGTGTACGATGACTTCACATAACTCAGTTAATAGGAGAGACTAATCTAATTGTTTCTCATCTAATTTTACTATATTGCACAAATGAAAAAAGTGAAAATATACAAACCTAAATGTTTCAAAGCTGCAAGAATGTGAGAGAAGTGTTTGTATTTAAGAATGTAATCGAGTGCTACAGCTGTTCTGTTGCACAATTTCTGCTCCTCAGTGCTGTTCTGATTAGCCTGTTCAATGTGGCATCTGATAGTAATTATTTGAAGATTGTTGGTTTTCTTGCGCAAGCAATATCCTCTCCACAAAGCCTACAGAATTAGAAAATTGTTTTGATATTTTCTTTGATAAATAAGTACATTATTCCAATAAACTTAAAGTCTATCAAGATCAAATTGAAGTATTTATAAAAAGTATGCATACAACTGTGAAACAGCATGATAACTACTGGACAATTGACTTTCAATCAAAGTAAAACAAATTAAAGTTTTAAAGTATATGATATTTTGTAAACTCCAAAAGTAACCAGAAAACTAAACTGTACAAAATGTACTTTTTCTTGCTCATTAGTTGCTGAAATAAGGCAAATACTTTAACTCAAATCAACTGCCAACCACAACGAAAGATTTAGTACCTGTATTTTTATAATTGCACTGTGAAATCTTTGCTTCCGGGTTTTCTGAAGAAAATGTCTTGCAACTTTCTGAATTACAACAGCAGCTTTGTGACGTCGCATGAGCCAGATCTTCACAGTTCGCTGAACTACAATAATCTTATGATAATCATCAAGATATTTTCTGCGTTGAAGACAAGTTCTGAACCATCTCTATAATGAAGTGTACATGTAATACTGTACATTAACAAATAACTTATTCAAACCAGCAAAAGCATCAAGGGGACATTCAACACCCATTCAACCAGAAATGGATTTGGGAAAAGCTGGAGAAATAGCAAAATAAATTTTGGATTAAATACTTCAAGCAGATTGGATGAACAAGTAGTCATTCAAAGTAATTTTGGCAACAGCAATTCAACTGAGCAGTACCAGCATATTTGAGATTATATGACAAAATGAGCAGAATCATGAAGATTGTGGATTCAAGTCTCAATCTATGATTTAAGGTCAAAAATCAAGGCTGACATTTTGGAATGCTGCATTATTGGAAGTGCTATCTTCAAGAGGAGAGGTTAAAGCAAAGCTTCTGAATTGCCTATTCAAATAACACAAAAGATTCAACATCCTGGCCAACACTCTATGCTCAAACACAACCACCAAAATGGACTTTCTACTTGTTTCTCATTCATTTTCTGTTTTGGAATTTTATGTACTGTGGGCCACTACATAGACAACTACAGTGAATGCATCCTCACCATTTGCCTTCCCACCTGCACTTTGGCAGGATGAACAAGGGAGCAACATTTAAACAGCATCTGGACAAACTTAAAATGCCAGTGCATGGCAGGTATGGACCAAGTGCAGGTAAGTGGGATTAGTACAGTTTGGTGTCTGTTGGTCAGCATAACCATGGTGGTGGGCCAAAGGGTCTATATCTGCGCTGTATGACTGAATTCATCTGATGTTACATGAAAGTCATTTCTTCAGAAGATTAGGTATTCTCAAACAAGTGTAAAAATTTAGAAAAAGTTAAAAGACTTGTAAAGACTCAAGTAATCATAAAACACAATGGGATTAATTTGTTTTGTTAAAATGCATAGACACTATAAAGGTATTTGACCTATGTAGTGACCAGAATAGTTCTTCATTGTCAACAAGTGTAAACTTCCAGCTTTTTAAGAATTGCTGTTTTAAAATGATCACCTGGATTGAACTTCACCCTTTTCTTTTTTTTTTACCTGAATGAAGATGACAGAATTGATTTCATCTCTTGCACATTTAAGAGCCCTGTATCTTTTGTACATACTTTGAATCTTAAAAGCACAAAGGTGGTGATAGACAGCAGCAGCGAAACGAAGCTTCTTTTCTGCCAATTTTTGTTCAACAAGCTGTAAAGTGAAGAGGAAAAATAAATACAGAAGCAAAGGAGGCATTTACGGCATTCTAGCTACTAGGGAAAAGTCAAAATTTTAAAATCCGAATAGATAATTTACACCTTTCACACAGCCTTCTGGAACAAAATGTACATTCAACTTAAATATGTATCTTGAAACCAAACACATTTTTCCACTTCCTAATTTAAGCTCCTTATACTGACGAACGAAATGCACTAACTATCCCCAATGATCCTATAGCACGAAGGGCAGTAGTGATTTTCACAGCTACTCTCTTCATCCCCTCTGCCCTGAATGCAAGCAACTGGGGCTGTATCTTTGCTTTTGAGTTTTAAACATTTTTAATATTTTGTTTAAGACAGTGATGTGGCAGTGTAACATAATTTCTCCCTTCATTCAGCTGACACCAGGTCAGAGAGTTTTAGCTCAGATTTACCTTTTATTTAGAGTCTTTTTTTTAAAAAGAAGTTTATTCATGGATTTAGACATGATTGGCTGGGCCAGTATTTATTGTCTATTGCTGGTTGTCCTCGAGAAAGTGACTGTGGGTGCTTTCTTGAACTGTTGCAGTATACGTGCTATGGTAGACATACAACGTCATTTGGGAGGGCGTTCCAGGTTTTTGAGACAGAAACACTGAAAGCATGGCGATATACTTCCAAGTCAGGATAGCAAGCGGCTTGGAGAGAACTTCCAGGTGGTGCTGTTCCCATGCAGCTGTCCTTGTCCTTCTAGATAGCAGTGGGAGTGGGTTTGGAAGATGCTGTCGGAAGAGCCTTGTGAATTTCTTTCACCCCATTTACCAAATCCAGCCTTTAACAAAAGCTTAATAAGCCCCAACTGAAAATTGCAGCAAAATTGAACTGATAACACATTTTAGGATGATCACCTTGCACAGATTTCCTCGACAAACTAAGTCAGTCATCCATTTCTCCCTGCCTGATAACAATTTATATTGAACAATGTATTTCATCAATTTTGAGACAACTAGCATGAAGTTGGTAGAGGTAAATTGTGCTTAATGAACTTGACTGAACATTTAGATGAGAAATAGAGTTTTTGTATTATTTATAGACTTCCTAAAGGTATTTGATGAAGAGACATGTAATAGACTTGCTGGCAAAATGCCTGGAATAAAAATTGGTTATGGCAGCATGAATACAGAGTGATACAGAATACAGAATAGTCGAGTGATAAGGAATATAGAACTTTTATGAAAAGTTGTTTTTTTGGGTTGAAGGGTGATATTGTCATTCCCAGTAAGGCATGACAGTTTTAAATTTGTATTTTTAAAATGGACACGCCTTTTAATATGGCAAATACCAAAACCAATACTTAATTAAAATATGTACAAACACAGCTACATGTGAAATTCACAAGTCCTTTTAAGAACGAACTATCAAACATGACAATATACTAGGAACAAAAACAGAAGTTGCTGGAAAAGCTCAGCAAGTCTGGCAGCATCTGTGAAGAGAAAATCAGAGTTAACATTTCAGGTCCGGTGACTCTGCCTCAGAATTTTTTATGACAATACACCAACTGCTCAATCTTCCTGCTTCACTGTGGACAACAGAGATGTTGAAACTCAGTGGGTGTTAGGCAAATGTAAAAATGATTCTGATCAAACTTCCACTGTTTTGTGATGACTTCTCATCTGAAATTCAAAGACTTTGCTGTCTCAAACACCTGGTGTGAATAGCCACAATTCGGGAAGTATACTAGCTCAACACTAGCTTTTTTGGGAAAGGATAATTGGGCTTGAAACAGGCCAAGAGTAAGACGTCATGTTTGTTACCTGTTCTTTTAAAGCTTGCAGCAGAAGCTACTCTAATCAGAAACATGATGAGAGATAACATCTGAAACATTATGAAAAGCTATTGAACCAGCTGCAAACCAAAAGGTAGCCAAGGTAAAATAACAATAATTTAAGTAGGAGAATGATTCTCCCCAGCATGTTCCACCTCAGGTTCAACTGACATCCTAGTAATTCTGCTGCAAGAAACCCTGACGCTTACCAAGCATCGTCTGCTATACAAAGCCTCCTTTCCAGTTGAAGCATCAATTCAATTAAGAAACATGCCTGCTAGGAAAGACACTTAAAAAAAGGAGCTCTTTATCTCCTTCATCTACAGATAAATCTTTGTGTATGTGATAGTTGAGATGTTGTTTTAAACATCTGAGACAAGTGTGGGATAATAATTTATCTGGTTTGTTTTAAACTCAAACATTTGATGTTGAAAATTATTTAAACTGGGACAAACCACTCCGTGGGCAAGAAAATACATTAACCTCACAGAACAAAAATACTTTGATCACAGAAAAATAAGACAACATACAAGCTCATGTCTGTGACAAATGGAGGGCGACAAGCCAAAGTTGATTCATTACAAATATCAAAATCTGACTTCAGAAGGAGGTAGGAGGGAGATTGAGAAAAAGACAAAATTGTTGAAACAAAACAGGGAATTACAGCAGTAAGCTTTGGGAATACTACCAATAGAAATTAAGATGGCTACCTTTGACGTGAAAGCATTTCTGCAAGAGGACTCAACTTAGCAAAAATTAGTACCCCTAAACATAGGGCAGTTAAAAACCATAGCTAAGGAGATAGATTTTAACATATACCTTAAAGCATGGAGTCAGAAAACAGTAAAGATGCTGGCTGAGTATTTGGACCTCATTCTTGATTCAGGGCAAGTAGAAGTTACAGAATTTGAAACAGGCCAAGTTATCTTACATCTGCTTGGAAGAATGAAGGCTACAATTACAATTTAAAGCAAGGGAGAAAGGAGAAGACCAAGTGGAGAAGAACAAAGAGAGAAGATCAAAAGAAGAACAAAAAAAAAGAGAAGCCCAGAAAGGAGAAAAAAAAAGAGAATTTCAAATGATTCAGGAAGGAAACACTTAAAGATTGAGTAAGAGTTACAAGTACAGAAAGACAGGGAATTGAGGCTCTTTGCAGCAGCGAGGACCTAATGGTAATTTCAATACACTTAGGCAGGAAACACATTTTGATTTCCTAAAATATTCCTAATTTGTGCACAATTTGAAGGAGGACATTGAAACTTTCTTTACAGCCATTGAAAAACTGGCAGGTCAATTACAATGGCCAGAGGTTTGAATTGAATACAATAGTAATCTATTGTCATGTGTACTTTTTTACAAAAAAAAAGTGAAAAGTGTTTAAGTCGCTATACCGTGGTATCTATATTAATAACAGAATGCATAGATGAGAAAGAATTTTTAAAAATTAAGACAAAGTTCATCCGAGTTAAATTCATGGCTCCCGAGCTCAGGCAGATAGTACCACTGCGAAAAGCCGGTGAAGACCGCCATGCCGGGCTGCTGGGATACTGAGCCAGAAACGACCGTCGAAGCAGACCATCCACACAGGGCTGCTGGAATCCTGGGCCACAAGACTCAGCTGAAGTCGACCTAAGGATCAATCTCATCACTGAAGCTGGCCACCTATGCCTGGCACTGAAATCTCAGGAATGAATGTCAGGATCTGTATAGCATATGCTTGCTTCCTACTGAGGCGAGTGTTGGATTCAGTTGCCTCCAATGTGACATTAGATTATTGACAGCAATGGCATGGCATAGGGCCGAATGAGACACTTCTGAGGTCTGGCTCCACAACTGAGGCGCTCATTACACAAAGTCAGTTTGTCAGATAAAACTGGAGGTTTATTCCATGCTGTTGGCTTATATAGTGCTGCCACTAACGATCATATCAAGTACTCAAACTCAAGTGTTATATCAATGCAACTCGAACTTTAAAGAAGCAAAGTCAAGCAAGGTACTGCGGACTTTAAAACTAATGAAGGAGCTGAATCAAAGGACTGGTCACCCAACAAGGTCTTTCCAGATTTTATTAGGATCAAAAGAATTTCCAAAGCTATATATTTTGTGATAACTCAGTTACACTCTCCTGCAATTAAGTCACTTACAGACGTCTGTGAATGCTAAAGATCATTTTAAAAATATAACTCATGAGAATGCAATGCACCCAGATTGTAATTAATAATCTAAAAATAAAGGTGTGGATGTCACAAAGAACTAGCAAAAGCCAAGACGAGCAAATCCATGATAGCAGTTATTAGAGCTGGTGTCTCCATTGAATTCAGTTATTAGGATCAGCAAAAGTGACAGTAATTCTTCTCAGTTCCTCTTTCCTTTTGAAATACTATCTGGTTATCTTTTTAGAGCATGTCTGCTCTAATGATTACATTGGTATATGATTAAAGTTTAGTTCATTTCATTATTTTTTGCATCACAAACTTTTCTGTGATGAATGTTACAACATGGTGTTGCACTGATAATTTTTTTTTTAAATTACCATTAAAAAACTCTTTGCTACTTCCTATCATTGAGGTTATTTAAAGAATTAAATAAAAACTTTTCCTTTTTGTTTCAATTAATGCATTTTGATCATCTTTGCCAAATTTTTGCAAACTAGTACTGTGAAAGGACTCATATCAATGACTTAAACATGGGCATACAGGCAACAACTTAAAAATTTGGAGATAACCAAACTTTAAAACTATTTGAAAATATGAAAAGGATAGTAATAGACATCTAGAAGACAAGGCCGGTGAAATGGAATAAATTACGGATAAAATGTGATACAGAGAAGTGTGAAGTGAGACACTTGTAAGAAGAATAAGTAGATGTAATATTACAAAGGATACAATTCTAAGGAGTTTAGGAGCTGAGGGACCTGAAGGTATATGATCACAAATTGAAGATGGAAGGACAGGTCAAGCACAGCTAATAATGAATCTGAACCCTGGACTTTATCGTAAAGGCATATAGTACAAAGTAAATATTATGAACCTTCATAAAACATTGGTTTGGTCTCAACTGGAACATTGTATTCGACCTGGATACCATGCTTTAGTAAGGATGTGAAAGGATTAGACAGGGTGCAGAAAATATTCATGAGGGTGGATCCAGGGAAAAAAAATTCAGGTAGGTGGACAGATTAGGGAAGCTGGGCTTGTTCACCTCAGACAAGTGAAGATGTAGAAGACATGTGATAAAACTGCTCAAAGTCATGCGTAGTCCACCCAGAGTAGATAGAAAGAAGCTACTCCATTTGGCAGAAAGCTTGATAACTTTATTGGAATAGACATAAAAGATTAGCAATAGAAGCAAAGGTGGCATGAAGAACAATGTTTTTATACAACTGGTAGTTAGGACTTAGAATGCAATTTCTGAAAGGGTGGTGGAGGCAGAATCACCATGCTTTCAAAAGCAAATTACGTAAGCCCCTTAAGTTAAAAGGTTTGAAGGAAATGGCAAGGTTTTTGGACAAGTTAAATGACTTTTGTAAAGAGCTAGTATAGGGTCAACATGCTTGATGTTTACAGCAGATCATACCGCTCTAACTTTAGCTAACAGGGAAAAATGTAACTCCAAGTCATAATATTACTCAATCCATGCATCTTACAAAAGTAGGCACCATAACATGTATTTTCTACAAACATAAAATATTCTGGGAGGTTTATAAGAGTGCTAATTGAGCTAAAAACGAGCTTCAATAAATTAGAACTCATTGTAGTTACTAACATCATACCTTTTTGCGAACAAGCCAGCCACGACATATGGATTGCAAGAGAATTACAGCCTCTCTGATTTTTTTGTACTTCATGTTTTCAGTTTTTGCAAGTTGCCAAGTTCTGTAAATTCTTTGTATGATCATTGCAGCCATTCTTTGCTGAAGAAACTTCTTTCTTTGTTTATAACCTCTGTAAGCAGACTGAATTTGAGAGGCGGCTTCATGTTTCTGTAATCCCAAAAATATACATTTATTATACCACCGGTACTTATTTTGTAAAAAGTAATTTGCTCTAGTAACTTGACTTTTGATATCCTATTTCAAACATTTAAAAACACTGATCTTGGATCGTGAGTATTTAATGGTAATTCATTCTTTGTGTAAGTATAAAAGATGGCAATATACAAATCTCAGAAGAAGTAACCAATTATTTTCCAGGGATCTGTTCTGGGACTCCTGTGATTCATGATATTAAAAAGGTACTAACAGGCCATCTGTTAATTACAATGCTGCATGGAGGGGCAATGAGTAGAATTTAACCAAGGAAGTTAAACCAAATATACAGTCGCACTTGTATTCTGACATTTATAAATGAGGTATATAAATGGATTGTACAGGGTGGCAGAGTGATCTGCAGATGCAGTATTAAAATTTTTATAAAAAATTGCTAGAACACACCAAATGTCATCCCGATTGTACTCCACATCACCCCTTGTTGCAATAAAATGGAAGATACAAGTTACAATCTACAGTTCTCAATGTCAAAGTTCAAACAAAAAGACTACAGACAAATTACACACTATGCAATAGCCCAAACCTTTTTTTGACTGAAGTTTACATGGCTTTTAGTTCAACAGTTATGCAAAACATTACCTTGTCTTCTCCCTCCTGTGCAGAATTTTACAAAAACAAAATTAGGCAAGTATCAATTTCGGAGAGCTTCAGAGGATTCCCCACCATGAGCTCTGGTGAGATATCAGGCAATTCTCCACTGCTCACCCCATTACGTGCACACCTTACTGCACTCATCAAATTGTGCCCTCACCTGTAGAGGAAATACTTGCTGCTGCTGAGACCTTTCAGGGTTTGAGCCACTAGTGTTATATTTCAAGTCCAGTTGCGCACAGATCAAATATTGCCAGCCTGGACTAGTACTTCACAGTACACGGTGGGGTGGGATTGGAAAAAAGTTTCGAAGCACATACAGGTGGCATGAATAACATTTCATTGGAAATAGAACTCACAGTCAACCATAGATATTTAATGTTTTTACATCAACACCTGTTTAAATAATTGTCATAGCTGCAAGAATTTGAAACCTATCCAAAGACAGTGAATCTTTCTCTAATGCCCAGGGTAGCTTAACAACTTGGCATTGCTCCATACTAGAGCATCACAATATCACAAACCTTTCAGACAGCTGGTAATACCAACTTTTATTTAACAGCATGGAAAGAGTGATGACAAAAAAGATTTTAAAATAGCTGCATTTGTTTTTGGAAGTGAAAAGAGTTGCTTCCCTTTTGAACGATAACTTCACCCAACTCATCTGTTGGGAGCAGGTGTCAACTAATTCCTGTTTGGCCTATTGTGCCCAATGCTGCCCTATTCTATCACACTGTAGGTGATGTTCTTCTTGCTCAATGCTGCTGCTCTCCCAGCTCTTTAGCATCCATCACATCCCTCTTTTCCCACTTCATTGTCCAAAATACACCAAGCAAGGATTACGTAGCACACACCGTTTGTACTGTACTCCCACCTGATCTGTACAAACATTGGAACCTCATCTTCAGGAGAAGACTTCCTGCTCCACCATGCCCTGGATGTAGAATGGCTGCTTTTTTTCTAAACTTGGCTTTAATCAGCAGGTTCAGTAAAGGAGTCATCAACCATGGTTGTTGAGAGTAGGCACCTAGCAGCTATCCTTCTAAGGTACCTAACCATTGAAATGAAGCAGGAACCTGAACTATCAAGGACATAAAGCCTCATGGCTGCTTTTAAGGTCTTTGATGCCAACCTTGAAGATGTGACCACAGATGACTTCTACATTTACTGAACAGAAGCATTTTCTATTATTAATATCAGCCACATTGTACATTGCTGAATGCTAGATGTTTTAGCCTATAGCATTCCTCGCCTGGCATATGCAGCTTCAAAGACAAAGTCTACTATCTGGGCTGTAGCACGAATCTAATCAATGAGAAATAAGGTGAACCTGTGTGTGAACTTGCACAGATCACATCAATAACAGCCTTGATGCATTTGTGGATTGAGACATTCTGCCAACCCCTACTGGGCCCCTGGAAACAGCCAGCGGCATAAAAATTGAATGCAGCTGTCAACTTGATGGTCAGAGGGATTGAGTCGCCACCCACCCATTCAGATTGCAAGTTCTGCTCCAGCTCTGTGACAATGTCCCAAACAATGTTCCCTCTAGCATGTTTTCCTGCTGCACGATCCTCCAAGATCCCCGCATGGCAAATAATTTGAAGATAGGAGTCAATGTCCAAAGCATTGTTGGATCGCTGCACGTGGAACTTCTAGTGGCTGCATGGCATACAGAGAACTTGGGTCCTGGGCAGTATTCCAGTTAATTTTCTTTCCTGCTGCGCAGGCCTCCAAGATTCATGTAGGCTTCCTGCAGTCAAAGCTGCGATCAACGTGCTGACACCAATCGGCACCTTAGGCGTGCAGCTCAGAGGGAGCATTGTTCATGTGACATCCTTAGTTTGTGACAGCAATGCATCTCATTCATTCAGAGGGAATGGCATCATGGATGACAGACTGAGCCTCCTGTAGGGTATCTTCAGCTGCAACCTCTTTCGCATGGAAATTGTCCAGCTCGTGGTCTTGGGTTTGCTGGCCCCTTTGTCCTTCCTCAATTTCCCAGAGCTTTTTTTGCACCATGGGAACAGCAACAATAACCCCTGCTGTGGCTGGATCCATTGGTCACAGTTCCAATGAAACCTGTAGGGAAGGTCAGATACAGACAGGTCCCTACGAATGTGAGCATTCGCAGCACACACAAATGAAAGTTTAGCATAGTCCTCAATACAGCGCAACCTAAAGGATTCTGTCAAGGAGGGCCATGGAATGCATATACATGTACCTGTTATTTGGTTGACCGTATTCTAATCTATGCACCATAACCCATGTTTTGCAAACAACGAAGGAGATTAGAATTAGTGAAACACTGTTTCCCAACCCCATCCATCACACCACCTGAGAAAAGTAGCATTGTTCAAGGTGAGAGGAAATCATCTCAACACCTTTGTGTAGCCAATGAAGCCTTGGATTGTTTTTGCAAGTTGTGGCCCATAAGACTTTTTACGGTCACCTATGATCACTTCTACTTCACACAGATGACCATGATCAATTTGCAATGACCAACAACACATTAAAGATTGCATGTGGTCAATATATGTATTTGATATAGTTGGTCTCTGCATGAGTTTCGCTTGTAGAATTTTATGACCACAGATATTTTAAACCCACATGTACAAGTGCCTGATCGCAACAATGACCTCAATAAGGGCAAACACCCTCTCATGCCTCACAAGTAGAGCCTGCACCCTCAACAAATATTCTGCCCACTTGCAAGCATGGCAGAAGCCCTTTTGCATTTGCATTGCGATTCAGATGAAAATGGAAAACAACACAGCTGGTGCTTTGTACAGCAAGTCACAGGCTCGGCCTTTCAAACCAAGTGACAGCCACTAACATTCAAGTTCTTTCTTTTTTCCTTGCACTCCTTGTTGACCCATCAGTTCTGATCTTCCACATGCTCAACTCTTATTTAAGTCTCCATCTGCCAACATCCCCAATCCATGGGCCTACAGTTTAGTAATGCCATTGTGATGTACTGGGTGCACCAGAGTGGCAGTGGCTGTCAAATACTGCTAGTCCGAGAGTAAATTATGTCTTCTAATGCACGATCGTCTCCCACCATGGTACACGGAGTTGTGCAGTATCATGATTATTGTCCCACCTGTATCCCAGCCTGCTGCTTCCATTCTTCACAACTGGTCCATCGTAGCAGTGGACTCGATAATCTGCTTTGACTTTAATCGAACAGACTCCCAGGACTGACAAGGACCTAACCCCTGACTGAATTGGAGGAAAACTCCCAACTGACCTCTTTACAGCTTCACAACTGGCTTACTGTAATATACAGACTGATGCTCAGAACCTGCAGAATTGAACGTGGCCCACTCCCTAGACTGCAATAACAAGGAGCCCCTGATACTGATTGTCCAAACACAATTCACGGCTTAAGTCAGTCACTTGCACATTGATACAATCAGGTAAGGACAAAAATCACATGACACCAGGTTATAGTCCAACAATTTGAAAACACAAGCTTTTGAAGCCTGAGGAAGGAGCTGAGCCCCGGAAGCTTGCATTTTCAAATAAACCTGTTGGACTATAACTTGGTGTCGTGTGATTTTTGACCTTGTCTACTCAAATCCAACACCAGCGCCTCCACATCTTGCTTGGTTGTGGCAGGGTTCCTCTGCGATAACAGACCACCTTGACTTGACTACATCCATTAGACTAGCTATATAGTTGAAGCATATGCAATGTGTTTGCTGTGTAAACTAATGGCACATGCTGTAGGCATGACTTTCAAGTAGCACAATGCTGTACAGCAACACATCCACTATCTTGACTGATCACTTCCGGCAACCATGACAAGCTGTCCAGTTGTGTTTGCACCAAAAGGTGAGGCAAGACAGAAATACTGTCGGACTGTGAAGCAGGAATGCTCAAAAAGGCAAGTCATGGGCAGAGATGCAGTATGCATCCAAGTGAGAATCAAGGGAGCAAGCAAGGAGCCCTGTCTTATGCCCTATTCTGATGCATGAAATGGTGCCTGTCCCTGCGTGCAACGGTGGCCTACCAGGTGCACAGCACTGAAAGGTGTTGGTGCACTCCAAAATGAAGTATTCTAAGTGAGCCACAGATGTGCCATGATAATGGGAAGGCTGGTGCATGCCGATGTCAATCTCCATGGCCAAAGGATGCAGGTGGATGCTGCCCACATAGCATGCCCTGAGGTTTCAGATCAGACTTACATGTTTAGAATTGCCACAATCTAGTTTCTCTCCAGTAAAATAGCAAACTGCGTATATATGAGATAATTCATGCATTTTATATAGGCCTCTCACCACTCACTAACAAGATTTTCATCTCGCCATTAAAACCTGGGTGGAAAATTAGACTTATTTTATCGCCATCAAGAATCTCATTCTTTCCAATCACGCTACGTTTTCCCAATGGACTTGCCACTGTTGAAACCTCTGCTTTTGTTTCAGAAACTAGGTCAAAATTATTCGAGTCCACTTCTTCCTCAAACCTTCTCAAAATGTCTAAAAAATAAAGATGACTTTAATCCCAGCAATTTAGTCAGGATTTGAATCCTGATCCCAGAACTAAAATGAAAACAGAAGTTTAGAGTTTCCATTCTCAGCACAATTCGCTCTAAATTAGCCAAAGCACCATAAAAGATAACAGAATTTTAAATTCAATTCACAGCCAGCGTAACTGAAGTGTCTGCAAACTTTAACATGGTTTAATCATCACACTGGAAGCTGGGAACCCACCCATAAAACTGGACTCATCTTAGTTCAAAGGATTAAGCACGGAAAAAATGTGCAGAATACTCTGGAAAAAAAGTGCAGAATACCCTAGAAAAACTCAGCAGATCTGGCAACATCTATCGAGAGTTCTGAAGAAGAGTCATGCTGGACTCAGAAACATTAACTGTTTCTCTGGGCACTGGTGCTGCCAAACCTGCTGAGTTTCTACAGCATTTTATGCATTTGTTTCAGATTTCCAGCATCCAAAGTATTTTGCTTTTACTAAGCATGGAGAGTTTTCTCAGAATGAAGAGCTGCCTTGAACAGGTATAAATGATTGTAGGTGCTTAGTGACACAAAGTTATACTTGAAAAAAAAGATTTGTTTTGCAAGGAACAGACTGAGCATGAAAGATACTACTAAATAATAGCATATAATGTTTTGAAATTAATTTTAATTATTTAATAGTGGGTACTCAGGTGGTACATTAGAAACACACTGTAAATGCTTACTTTTGCAATAAACTCATTTTTAACCCAAATGAATAAAGCTGCACAGGTTAACACTCTCAAGTACAATATAGTAACGTCTTTTAATGTAATAGGAGGCAGGGGTGGTGAAGGAAATCAATTACCTTTATTACGCTGCCAGTTTGCATTGGTTCAAGGAAATGTTGGATTCAGTGATGGAAACTGTGTTTAAGCTGACATCTGAATCTTGGAAAATTCACACAATTTGTTCCTGGGTTGCACAGAGGACCCAAAGTGAAGTTTCTAACCCAGTATGTTTATGCTGATTCCTCAAATGCAAAGCAAGCCAAAGAAAACAAAGAAAATGCAGTCTACCTTTATCAGCTGATTTCTGGTTCTAAATCCTTTCCAAAATGCCTGGATTTTGATTGCTGCCATTGTTTTTCTCATGTTTTCATCCTGCAATCTTCTTGTTGCAACAGTTAGTCTCCATTTTTGTTGAATAACAATTGAGGCAGCCCGGATCTTTAAGAACCTAGTTGTGAAATACAAGGAAATGCAATCGATTCAAACCGTTTTGAAAAAAAGGGACAATTTAAATCAGGATAAAAAAATGCAGTCAACTCCTGTACTTTGTTTACCACACGTGTCTAAAAAATGACTTTGATAAATTCTCAGATAGCAAACCAGGCAGTAAAAATAACAGATAATCATTCATTTTTAGACCATTTCACAGGCAGCATGGAATGGAGGCTGAAACAGCAAAATTTTATAAAAAGTAAAACATGGAATGAAGGTCTGACTATGATGTGACATTGAATGTGTACGCCACAGAAAGTTATGCAATGTCGCGTGATCTTTCTTCTAGCTTTGAGGCAAGTTGAAACCATGATAAGGTATTCTTAAGTAAGATGTTTTCTTTACCTCAGCAGATTATCTAAAATATTCTTTAGCAGTGTAATAGACGAAGAATTCTAGAACTACATAAAACGCAGTGACAAGGGATTTAACATTTTAAATGTTTTCATAATGAGAATGGTATGTAATAAGTTTAAGTTCACAACGGAGGTCTGATTTCTGTGTTCTGATTTCTGTGTTAATTGCATCTAGAACAACAGCATTCCTAATGAAAGAGCAGGGCATTCCTGCCAACAAATTCCAGATTTAAAAGTTCATGTGCTAACTGATATGACTGCTAAGCTGTGCAGTTACAAATCAGTCTAAAAGCTACCACACAGGTTAATAATGTGCACAAGTGGCCAGACAAGAAAATTTAATGGGATTTTATAACTAGAAAAATAAACATGACTGTGCAGCATAACGAAAGGTCACAAGGTAACATTTGTGATCACGTCAGAAGTTGCTATCAGTTTCACAGGGCAACATTGGTAAAAGCTAACTTCTGTCTTCTCTAGAACACAGGGTGTAATTTTTTAAAAAATTATTTCCCATAAAATGTTACCTAGATCTTTCTCGTTTTGTTCTCAATTGCTGTTGGATGAATAGAACAGAGTCAAGTATGGATTTATACCGCCGACGTTCAATTTGAGCCTTGAACCATGCCTGGATTTTTTGTGCAGCTCTTGTTTTTCTGGCTAGCTGCCTTGCTTTGTATCCACGGAATGCGCTCTGAAACAAATTAAAATATGGAATAAAATATTTATTGACAATGGATGTCAAAGTTGGTCAGAAAGAACAGTAAACAGTTAAGTACAATTATGCATTTCAAGTAAAAAAAAAAGCACACCGAGGTCACAATATTCATGTAAACAACACCTCTAAACTGAATCATGTATGCCTGACCAGGGTGCCTTGAATGAAAATGTGAAGGAACACAAAAAAAAATGAAATGCTGAAAGGAGCATCAACTTTGAAAGGTGAAGAGAAAACACAGCACAAAGAACATATCAAAAATTGGATCAACAGATCTAGTTGAAAAAAAGCTAACTTCAATAAACCACTTGTTATTGCTGAAGGAAAGTGCAATACTACAAAGCAAGAAATGGTGCTTCAGTTTAAATGGGAGTTTAATAACAATGTCTAGAAATTGTGCACATATTTGAAGGAATTGCATAATAAGGACTGATATTTGGGTTCAAAAAAAGGAAACAAAACAAAAGAAGAGATATTGAGTGACAAAAGGTGTGAAGAGCAGAATGTTGATGCTTACAAGAGCCCAAAACTTGGTTAAATTATAAAGTGAAACTGAGAACTGACTGCATCACACTTCGGTTCGATGAGACTAGCAGTCATTGCCAAGGTGACCAAATCCATCAGATGCCACTGCAGCATTTTGTCTAAGAATCAACTGTTGCAATTAAGGTGGATCAAATTAACTGTTGAGTGCAACCGTGCACATTTAAAATGTAAATTTACAAAAAGACCACATGACCAAGCAGTGACATGAAATCACATCAGCAGTTTAATAATATAGTGCCAGGGATCCTCAAAGAAAATATTAAATTTTAACATCAGTGAATACAGAACTTTAATCACATAATTAAAGAGGATTGGGGAGGGGGGCAGGGTGGTGGAGGAGAGGAGACATTAAAACTGGAAGATAAAAAACTGGTTTGAATCCGGTATTACAATTATTTTGCATCACTCCTTAGAGGGAGAAGAAAGGCAATGCCGTATGTTCAGGGCCATTAGAAAAGCAGCTTGGTGGTGTAATTTTAATACAAAACACAAGTCTTAGACGATATATATTCACAGACTGATAAATCCTTTGAACAATTCTACATTCTGGAGTATGTCTTTATAAGGTGAAAGGTAGAAAATCTAATTCTTATTTGAAGAAAAAGCGGTTACCTAGCCATAAATTTCAGTCAAGTTTAACTTCTGAAATCTTTTTGAGGATTTGGCTGGGAAATATCTGGAGCAGTGCTGTTCTATAAAGAATAGTAGATTAGAAAGAGGAAAATTACTACTGTTTAGCTATCTGTGAGGGAAATACCTGAATTACGATAGCAGCATGCCTCATTTGAAGGTATTTTTCTTGTTCAATCTTTCTTTGACAATAAGCTCTGTAGTGTTGCTGTATCACACATGCAGCTTTCTTGTTTAGAAGGAATATCTTCCTTTGTTTTTTTCTACGATAAGAGGCCTGCAAGAATTTTTATAAACAAAACTGAAGTGAACTACTGTTTTTAAGGACAGAATGAAAGAAAGTCTTGATTTTGACAAAACGTGAAAATATTTCAATCGGCACATTATTCCCCATTGTTCTTAATCTAATTCTTTCTTAATCAGCATTTCACGTGTGCTGCTGCAAATATAGCCAATTATCTGGGTGCCCTTCTTTACTGAATCATTCATTAAGCAACACAAAATTTCCCACAAGTTGTGAGCAAAGAGAAAATGCTGAAGACTAGAATGAGAGATGGTCAGGGAAGAGAAAGACAAAACAAAACAAGGAAATTTATTATTGCTCAATGAACATTGCTGTACAGCAAAGGCAAACTGGATATCTGTCTCTTAATCATCCCCAGTGAGTTAAGGAACTACATTTAATGACAAAGTCAGAAGATTATTTATGCTTACGAATTAAACTTTCAACAATATTAAAACTATAATACTACAAAAAAGTACCAACTTACATTCTACAGCCAATTTAAATATAATATTTGAAACATTACCTGAATTTTTGTGGTGCTCTGAAGTATCATTTTATATCGTCTTTGGGCAAAAATACCTCTTACTCTAGCTTGGAGGCTGATTACTACCCGCCTGAGCGTCAAGTAGCTTGATCTATGTTGCTTCATCAAGAGGTAGCATCTGTAATATCGCTGTAATATAGTAGTCGCTACTTTATATTTCTTATACAGTTTTCGAGCTTCACGAGCACGGAAGTGAGACTGCACTACAATGGCTGCAGATTTGATTCTGAGGAAAGTTCTCCTACACTGAATCATACGGAATGTTGACTGAATTTTAACAGTTGCACTTTTCTGTTTAATACACTGGCGGACAACCATATGTCTGTACGCAGTCTGAATCGTGATAGCTGCCTGCCTCATGGACTGATATTGCACAAGCTGTGAACGGCCCATTTTGCAGGCTCTGTACCAATTTTGGATTGAAATGGCTGCAAGACACATAGCTCTGTAGCGTGCCTTTTCTCGATGACCACGGAATGCTGCTTGTAGTACTATCACAGCTGACCTTTGAATCAAGAAGGATTTTCTGGCAATGCACATCTGCAAGAATGATGTAATTCGGTGAACTGCCTTAATTCTTTTAGCCAAATCTCGGGCTTTTTTCCCACGGTAAAATGCTTGAAACCTAATTGTTGCTTTTTTCACATCATCATATTGTTTCACACAGACATCTCTGACTTTGCATGCTCGGTATCTTCGCTGCACAGCGGTGGCTGCCCAGCACAGTCTCTTGTAACATTGTTGTTCCTTGTGCATTCGATAATAACTCTGTATTAATGTTG
>NW_025967863.1:0-25000 GCF_021869965.1 Rhincodon typus | reverse complement strand
ATGTTCATCCAAGAAGAATCCAGAGAAACAAACAGATTGGACAAAGGATGGCAAATGTGTTCTCAATAACCTTATCAAAAATGTTAAATAAATACCACAACCGCCTTTAAAATAAATCATTTATAAGGTATCTACAATGAACCATCGCTTTCAAAGGAGGGCACACAGATAAAGAGAGCATAGCATATTTGATGTGGTTCTACTTTTTAATATCGCATTTTAACTGCATCAAGTGTTGTAGTAACAGGTAATGGTATTATTCACGCCCTTAAAAACAGTATCTCATAACTGAGTGGGTTCTTCTGTAATGTAGCTGGCTGCTTTCCGCCTTCGTTGTGATATAAAACAATGCCCGAAAGCTGTTGATTAAGAATTCGAGCACCAAATATTATCCAGCCCACGTGTTGTAACAACGTGCTGCCATTTACGCCAGTGAACTTAATTTGTGTAACTGTGTTGTACAATAAGAACGTAAAGGGGTAAACTGTAAATTAAATGGACGGTATCAATAAATGGAGTCGCGATGAATCGCATTTTAAAAAGTTATAATTTTAGTATTGCTTGATATCAGGATTACAAAAAAAACTGCTCTCCTTGTCAACAGCTCATCACCCCGTGCACCTTACAGCGCCTGATGGAGCGAACCAAGAGCTAACATAATTAATTAAATGAATACAGATGTAGGGGTTTAGCCACTTTTGAGTTATGTTATTGTAGCCGGCCAATTACTGGTAATAGTGCCATTGAGCAGAGATAGATATGTAAATTTAACACCGTTTTCCCCCCTCAAATGGAAAAAATAGCTCCTCAGCTCTAATGCACCTGCAGGTTTGCATAGAACCAGGAAAGTGCATTATCGAACAAATGGAAAGAAAGTCCTCCAACTTCAGAGCATGTTAATTGAATACATTCAATCAAGCTTGGGTTATGTTTGAGCTTTTATCTGCCAGGTCGGGATGCACAGAGAGAAGACTTCGGCATCAATTCATTATGCTGTGGCACTGCGTTCAGAAAGCGTTTACAGCTGTGTTGCAGGACAACTTATAGCTACGGCCAGGAACCTGAAAACAAAACATAGCGACTCCGGAATATAAGACTGACACCCTGTTAAGCCAATTTGACACCACGAAAGCTGCCTGAACGTAAAAGATAACTCGTCTTCAGACACCTAGAAGATCCTGATATTTCATGTTTATTTGAATTTACATAAGGTCCTCATTAGATAGTCGTTAATTAGAGTTAAACACGCATTCATTAGTCGAATTTACCGGACTCCTATTGGTTGGGTTTATTACCTTAGAATAATATTTGCATAGGTGCACTTTGCTCCGTTCATACATGTAAAGGGAATGGAACCGAAATAAATTAGAATTTGCCTCATTAAATAGACATTTGTGCTAAAGTTGTGCACGAACCGTTGAGATTTGATGAATAATAAACTACGCCGTAGCTCAGAAAGCAAAATACTTTGGTCACATTGACTTGCTCCTCAGCAGTTCCAGCTGTGTTGTGCATCAAAGGGCTCTGAACTTGAGAGGGAGTACGGGCTCTCATTCGGTTGTAACCTCATACTACAGCTTAATTCTGGGGTAGTGCTCATCCGCAATATATTAGGTGTGATACAATTGGATAACATTATATGCTATTGGATCGCATAACAATATGCTGGGGGCGAGAACGTGTTATGTAGTCAGAACGCGCTAGACAATTTGTAGTGACCATTAGCAGATTTACAGATACGTTAATTTTATCAGCAAACTACAACTATAGCTGAAGACACGATTTTCCTTTCTGCTTTGCGTGAATAATCTCACTTAAACGGGTCGCGTGGATAATAATAGCAACAAGGTATGTTTTTAATTCCTTGCGCTCTGGCTTCCGTGTAAACGATGATCCGGTAGCAAAGACAGACTCTTGCTCTACAATTGCATTTTCCACAAATTATCGTAATGAAAATCATTGTGGAGAACTGTTAGCATGTGACAGCAGGCAGAAAAAACATCCGCAGTAGTAGTGGGGATTTCCTTTCGAGTATTTCTGCGCACATGCATAGCTATCACTGCTCTATTTATAAGCCATTGATTTCTGTACAAAACGACTAATTACATTACTTACAGCAAATAACAGCCCTGCTGTACATACGATAGCGTGCCAGCAACAAACAAATCACTGCTTATTTCACTTGATTGACTTCATTTTCACATGAAATTGTGCCTTATGAGCTAAACTCTGGCAATCTGGCTAGTGCACATACCCGCTAAGCAGCAGACACTGCTAATTGAATCTGTTTAAAAATAAAAGCTTCTCCCGTGTAGTAAATGTTCATCTTACAGCTGTAACGATGAGACAAAGGGGAAGCTTCAGTTAATTTGCAGGTACGATGCTGACTATGAGCTTGCATCTTGCTGGGAAATGTAATCTCTATGGTTTGCACGCGATCTAACCGTTGTATGTGAGATCCCCAAGGGACTTGAGAAGAGAAACTCCACAGACAGGAACCCCCATCTTGCCCGGGCTATAGGTGTGATCAAATACGCGGCAGCTGGTACCGCCAAGACTGGGGCTAAAACAGCAAGTCAGAGGATTTGTTCTAAACCAATTAGTTTAAACTGTATATCAGGACAAGCATATGGGGTGTGAGGGAGAGGCAGAGAGAGGCAAAGATAGCAAAAGAGACAAAGAAATACAGGCAGAAAGCCGCAAGAGACAGACTTGACAAAGGCGGTAAAAGGCCAAATTGAATCGTTCGCATTAACGATAAATAAGAAGTGGTTTTTTACAACCAGTAAACATTTGCGAATGGGCATACAGTGTGTGTTTAGTTATATACTGAGTCATTTTGAAATACTGTTAGCAATTCCTCAGAGCTCGATTAGGTCTTATCAACGAACAGAAACAGCCTGTATATCACCAGAAGTCAGCCTATCCCCTTGTATAACACAGGAGTGTGTACTCCTCTGTCATTTGCACCATAAAGCTCTCAAACCTCTGAAGCTTTTTTTAAAAATGTGATTTAGTGGGCATTCAAAAAAAAAGTGCTTTAGATACGGGAAACAGAACTAGATACCCATTCGATCGAATTCTGGAATGGAATTGATACATTTAAGATTATTTCACCCAGGCAGTTCACCAAACGTTTAAAATTGTTTGAAAGCGCGGAACAACGCCCACTATTCGTGTATAAAACAAATGTTAGAGAAATGATCAATTTTGGAATCTATCCAGCAGACAGCACCAAAAATGATGAGAAACAGTACAGGTATAAGACCATTGCTGTGTACAGCACACTTCCGCGAGATCGCTTTAAACTCCCAAGGATAGAGAGAGCAGCTGCCCTGGTGTCATTACAACTGTAAGCAGATACAGTCAACAAGAAAAAGGAGGTAGATTCAAATCAGTTATCCGTGCGCTCTCGCGTCATTGGTGCATTTCTACATTGGAATCTGATACTGGAGAGTCTTGAAATCCATCTGTCGCCCAGATTCACTGCCAGGTTGGGAGCCTATACCTGTTCTCCACGTGGGATGCGAACAGGTATTCTCTGTGAATCGGAAGCTGTGTGGACGCTGAAATAGGTTGGAGATGCCCCCTAACCCCGCCCTCATCAAAAAATCGGTCAGAGATACCAGGTTAAATGCGGAATAGTAACGATCAAATCTAGACGTGTGCATGCATGGGTGTTGGGGTAGGGGTCCTCAGAGGCTTGCGGTTGGTCATTTTCGAGCCAGCTTTGTGGTCACGCCCTGCTCTGTAGGCGCCACAGCTCCGGGCTTCAGGCACGGTGAAGATGTTATAGACTGGCGCCAGGTTTCCAGCATCTCCTCACAGCCAAGGTGCATGGATAACAGCTCGAGCGAATCTTTTTTTGTGTGGGCCACCCAATGCTGGCGTGGATGCTGCTGCTGGAGTCAATCGTGGCATGTCACCTTCCGAAATATGAAAAAAAAGTTGACATTTTAGGACGCACACTGCGTTCTGCAAGCGAGCACGCTCTGAACCTGGGGGCGTGCGGTTTGGGGGGGCGGGGGAGTGGGGAAGGGGGAAGAGCCGAATGAAGTGAACCCCACGTAAAATCCGAATGCAGTGTTCGCAACCAGCATTTTGGAGCCAATGCCTTGAAGAGCCTTTTTCTGCACGGTTTCACTTCAAAGCTGCCCATTGCAATGGGAACATGGCTGTTGAGAATAGTTCTGTTCATTTTCAGAATTCTGGGCATTCGATTCATTGCCGCCAGAGGAAAAAAATGCTTTTTTGAGCTAAACAAATGGAGAGTTCCTATCATGCAATACAATGATCCCAAAGATGCCTAGAAATGTGAGCATGTAGCCTCAAATCTCAACAGCCACAGAAGGCCACACAGTAAAATCTCTCACTCTGGATGGCTATGAGACTATTACAGTCCAGTTGAGTTCTCACTTTCAGAACTAAGGCTGCTGTTGCGACCATGTGATGACGCAGGGTCGTGAGCATTTTGAACGTTTATGTTTTTTTCTCTCTCTCCACCCCATTGCTGGAAGCAGTGGCTGTTTTTTTTGTGTGTGAAGCTGCCCCTCTGTGCGTGAGCACAGACAATGTACTGCTTTGAACTTCGCGACAATGCTGACCTGAAAAAATGCGTCCCTCTGCTGATTTCCTGCCTGGACCCGAGTGACCTTTCAAATCGTGGTTGGTTTCCTGAGATTGGGGGAGACTCAGGGGTGGGGAGGTGGGAGGTGTGAACAGAGAGAAGGATTCTGCTTAATCAATCAAGCACCATTCCCCTCAGCTCTCTAAACTGCTATAAATCTATTCAAAATACCACATTACTAAACTCTTCGTAAAATATGCTTTTAGGAACTTAACTGAGAATTTAACAAGACCTGTTTACGCTGTTTTATAAAGTAGTAGCGTCTATTTAGCGGGAGGAGTGGATGATCGTTGGTATACACTGGTTTTACTAATCAACTGTCTTAATTTTCAGTGTTGTTTGCCTGTGCTGGTTGGTTTTACTTTTAGGCTTTGCACAAAGCACAATTAATTCTCTCCCCTTAATTGAACATTGTCTGCCCTCACGGAGAATACCTGTTGCTTTGCAGAGAGATAAAGAAAACCTCACAGTTCCCGCTCTGCCCAATCGGAAAGTCGCATGAACTCGCCACACTGGGAAATCAAACCCGCCTGGAGCTGTCATTGATTGTCCGTCAATAGCCAATGAAAAGCGTATGACAGGCCTTTGTAATGAAAAGGATTAGGTGGCAGTCTATCGAACTCCTCCTACCAAATTATCCAACTGTGCCCTGGCGAGAGGCTGCAACAAATAGGCGAAACGGTGTGCTCCCAGCCAGCAAGCTACAATCCGATCAGCAAGGAGCTAAGGAGTCAGGGGAATGCGGTTAAAATCGCCCTAACATCATTGTTTGCCCGTTATTCCTAACCAGTCTGCAGGGATTCCTTCTATCACTGTCTGGTCCCCAGCAGCAGCCAGTAACTATCATCTCCCCGGGCGCCGGAGAATTTGACGTGTTGTACTACCTCCCGCCCCCCCGCCACCCCATCAGAGATTAGCAGTTTATTTCTCTCTCTCTCTTTCTCTTTCTTTCTCTAATTGTCTTGTAGCAGTTTCTTCCATGGTTTAAGCTGGGGTCTGTATGGAAGTACTAAGAGCCAGGGCCGAGGAAGACACGTGTACTTTCCGTCAATCAGCGATGCTTTTCCACGGAATCTCTGGGGGCGAGATCCAGGGAATCATGGAGGAAATGGAAAGGAGATCCAAGACGGATTCCCGGCTCGCCAAAGGAGTGCAGATGAACGGAAGGGAAACGGTAAGAGGGAAAACAACAACATGAGAAAGGAGGACTTTTGAGACACACAATTTAACTTCCTTCCTTCACCCTGAACAGTCCTTGCGTAGCAGTTAAGGGATTGAGTTCAGCTTCTCCTTTTTAAAAAAAATTCTCCGTTATATTGAATTCTCGACAGCTTTTTAAAACAAAAAATCCATCGCACTGACTAAAAGAGATTTGGGTTTGTTTTGCTCGCAATACGCTTCGGTGTATTTATTGACACAGACAAAATTAAAATGTGACATAAAACCCATTTTAAAAATGCCTTTTGAGTGTGTGCAGCTCCGGTCTTTCTGCTGTGCTTCTCTGCCAACAAAGACTGGGAAATATCCACGGCTACACTGTGGAGGAGACTGCAATGCGATTATTTGTGAACTTTGAGCAGAAGGAACTCTCGCTTGAAGCAAAGACCCGCGCGTTAAGATTTGTTTTAATAATTGCCCAACTTTGACTCTCTCTTTAACTCAATTTACTACCATGGGAGATTGAACTGTCACGGGAGAGGGGTGGGGGGCGGGGGATGGTGGTGGGGAACTGTTCATCAGCTGCAGCAAATAATACATAGAAAACATTTACCTGCAAAATGTTTGAAAGTATTTTTGTGCAAATCAAATGTTGCTTGCTTTCGTTTACGTATTCGCTCTTGTGCAACCTGTGTGTATGCATTTGACCATGATGACGTTTTAGCTTGACATTTAAAAAAGATTTCTTGTTTGCAGAACATGCCTTCTATTAACTCGGAGAAACCCGCCTTGTGTGCAGGCTGCGGCGGTAAAATTGCAGATAGATACTACCTGCTTGCTGTCGACAAACAGTGGCACCTCAGGTGCCTCAAGTGTTGTGAATGTAAACTCGCCCTGGAGTCCGAATTAACTTGTTTCGCCAAGGATGGCAGCATTTACTGTAAAGAGGACTACTACAGGTAATCATCCAGCGCACGCTTGCTTCAGGGTCTCCAAATAGGAGGTGCAACTTGTCCAGGGAACGTGGGAGCACGTAAAAATGAGGAAAAGTAGGACTCACCTCCGTGCCGGTTTTTTATTTGGTTTTTGGCTGTAGCCTGGCATTCCAGGCCGTGTTCCTTTTCTAACGCGCGTTTCCGTTTTACACACGGACAGTCACAAGCAGTTAGGCCGGCACAACCATCGTCAACCACGGACTGTGGGCCTGGAGGGGGAATGGAAGCTGAGCTTTCCCTCTTACTTTTCTGTTGCACATCTCGCTCTCAGAGCCCAGGGGGAGGGATGCAGCAATTTGAACGGTAACTCTAGTCTTTCTTTCCGTCATGTAAGGACAGCGTTCCCCCTTATGTTTAAGGGTGAGCGTTTGACAAGCCAGAACTTAGGCCTCAAACTCAACAAAAGATATAGCAACATTGGAAATGTTTCATTTTGCGACGAGGAAGCTTTTGGAAAGTACTGAGGCCATTTTATTTTATGTTTTGGCCGAAGCATTGGTTCATTCAATGTGATCAGGAATTATTTGTAAGCTTATGAGATCAGCCAATATTGGTCTCACAGCTGACGGATCTGTGCCCGACAGGATACCGGAATCAGATCGGGGATGGTGGGCTGCGAGTTTTCGGACGATGAATAAATGTGGGCCGTACAATGACCGGGACGAAAACTGCAAGTTGTAAAAAAATGCCACTGTTTGAGTTCACAATGGGCAATTTATTATTGACTTTTTCCCTATCCCTCCAAATTATATTCATTTTGCCCACACACCAATAGAATTTACCGCCGTTCAGGAAAATCGGGCGCTGTTAAATAAACGTTCAAATGCGAGGAAAAATGTTGTAACCCGTGATTAAATATTAATAGACCGACGTTATTGATACGATTCTTTGGCTGACAATGATGTTGTTCGTCGTGCAATATAATGTACATGTTCTCCTATTTCTAAGCGTGGTGTTCTTTGCTCTCTTTTGTTTTATATTTTGGGAAGGAGGTTTTCTGTCCAACGCTGTTCTCGTTGCCACCTCGGAATATCCGCCTCTGAAATGGTCATGCGAGCCAGGGACTCAGTTTATCACTTGAGCTGTTTCACGTGTACGACTTGCAACAAAACATTAACCACAGGCGACCACTTCGGCATGAAAGATAATTTGGTTTACTGCAGAGTTCATTTCGAGTCCCTGATGCAGGTAGACTATCACACGCAACTGAACTACACCGAGCTGGCTTCAAAGAGCGGGGGTCTCGGCTTGCCCTACTTCAATGGGACAGGCACTGTTCAGAAGGGACGCCCCAGGAAGAGAAAAAGCCCTGCCCTCGGAGTCGATATCTCAACTTACAACCCAGGTGGGGAAAATAATATTTGTCAGGCAAACGACGGATATGTTTATATATATATGTATATAAATTGTCGATGTGACCAAAACTTCAGCGCTACAAATCGAAACATAAGTCAAACTTCAACTGTTTTGTTTTGGCCATAATGCACCAACGAATGGAAAGTTTTTTTTAAAGCAAAAGAAGGAGCTTCTAAAATTCGGATATCAATCATGTTCCGGATGATTTTGCAAATCAACTGATGGTTCAAAGGCCCACTAACATTGTACCAGAACGGAACAAAAATATTGAAGCTTTGATTTAAATTTGTTTTGTGTTGTTTTATGTGTATGGGCTCTTAGCACGGCCCTACCGAACAGCCCTTCCACGTTGAGTCCTTGTTATCCATAACAGTTTCTGCTCGGCAGAGTTCTTCAGCTTTATAATTGGACTAAGCGTGCTGTCAGAGGCACTTTGGTCAGTTTGATGGCTGCAAAAGCGTTCTATGGGTCTTCACTCTTTTTTTAAAAAAAGATAACCAAACATGATTTCATCCTTTTCTTTTTCATAAATAAAAGAATAAATGCATTGTGGACTTTCCACAAACTGGGACCCAACTGCATACTGGTTCATTGTGCCCTTTCTAGCTGTTTCTTAATTGTGGGGTTTTCTTAAAGCAAATTGGCGCGCACTCGAGATTCTGATGTTCAATTGAATGAAAGAAGAATCACGTAATCTGGAGGTTAATTGTTTTCTGTTAATTAGACGTGACACAGGAATCCCTGGTTTCCACTCCCACATAAATCACCCCCACCCGCCGTAAATCTATCTTGAACTAACATACTGTATAAACTCATTGGTGCATTCACTAGAGTACCAACGAGAATTAATACACCAAACTTTAAATATGTTCCTACATTCACTGCTAAAAGCAAATCATTTACATTTGAAAATAAGGACAAAATATCGTTTTCACTCTGGGGGAGAATCACAATATTAACATATAACCGCTTTGTTGGAGTCCATTGTTCATGCGATGGTTGATGTTAAAGATAAAATCCAATGTATTAATGCAATCATATGTTATAAAGTAATCCATGTTAAATCATGTGGCGGGAACTGGATTGTGTTTAAATTGACCTACAGTGTCTATACAGTGGCTGGAACAGAGGACGAGCCTGGACTCATAACATTTAATGCGATCCATTTAAGATATTCAATAGCCCTGAATAACTTGTAAAATAATCCTAGTCATTCTACTTGCAGTTTTTGAGGGTGTTTAAAATACAGTGGTGTACGTAGACCACCTTCCAGCCTACCAAATAATAAGTAAGTTTGGATACCGAGTGGTTCTAGTGAAAAGGAAAAAAAAAATAAACGAACACTGGACTTAATATTTCTCGAGGCAGGAAGTTCATCTAGTAAAGATCATATTTCAGAAAGTGCAAACTGAAGACTGCAGATTACTCTTCAGTTAATATGAATGGATGGATAGCTGTGTGGAATGTGTTAATTTCACTGTAAAATTACATAAACAGTCCCTGCTACAATTTTTCTGTATACAAAAAGTCACGAGACGTTCAATAACTTTGCAAAATAATTCTAAAATGTTACAAAGTCGGATGTGGTCATGTTTACGTTCAATTACGAGTGGTGTCCATTTTAAAAAAACGTTTTATTTTATTTTCCTTTCGAGCATAATGGGCAAAACGTTAACCTTTCTAAAACAGGAATCTGCCTGCATTTATTATTAAGATTTCTGAGCGCTTGTCTCCATTGAAAAATGTGTCCGTACGCGATAATAATCATTGACAAGATATTCCTTATGAGGATTCGTTTATCATAATAATTCCGGATGGCGTTTGCAAAAATGTGCCGCTTTAAGTTAAAATTAAAAGCTGCACAAGAACAAAAAAGTACTCACCGAAATCGATTCGTCCCATGGGTTTAGCATCAAATATATCACTGAACTCAAAGCACAAGGGCAGTGCTTTTAGTTTTCAAACTATTTTGTAACGTAATATTTGAGGAGGGCTTTCAAAACGTTTGAGTGGAAATTCCTGGGAGCTGGTAATCATTTCTAAGGGAATAGTTGGAGGCGACTTGAGTAAGGAATGTCAAATATTGTG
This sequence comes from Rhincodon typus, assembly GCF_021869965.1. Lineage (NCBI taxonomy): Eukaryota > Metazoa > Chordata > Chondrichthyes > Orectolobiformes > Rhincodontidae > Rhincodon > Rhincodon typus. Next base: position 14,776 of record NW_025967863.1, on the reverse strand, counting down.
TAGTACTCATACCGGGGGTGGGGGGAGGGGGGGTGGAAATGTTGACACACAAATTCTCGGGCTTAGAGTTGAGCGCCCTCTAGTGAAGAGGAGTAAGTGGTAGAGGGTGGGGATGAGGCAGTGAGGTTAATCCTGTTGCCTGATGTGAGAGATCATTAATAAACAGCACGGTTGTGTTTGTGAACGCCAGGCTGCAATGAAAACGACGCGGACCACTTGGACAGGGAACAACAGCCCTACCCTCCAACCCAGAAAACCAAGCGTATGCGCACATCCTTCAAACACCACCAGCTTCGCACCATGAAGTCCTACTTCGCCATAAACCATAACCCAGATGCGAAAGATTTAAAACAGCTTGCCCAGAAAACTGGGCTCACCAAAAGAGTTTTGCAGGTAAGAGGCATTCATATCGATCTAACGAAATGTGCTGTGTACTGTAAACCTCTGATCACCCTTTCATGCTCTGCATTTATTAATCGGAAAACTCATTTCAAAATACTCAGACTGGGACTGGTAGATATACTACCAGGTAGATCTCGTAGTACAATAATAGTTTATTATACTAATCATCCAAAGTATTAAAAAAAACAAGAGCTGAAATAATTAAGGGGTGGTATGCTATGAGGGGTTACAGTGGAGAATCCCTGTCTATGTTTCATCCACTCCATAGATGGCTGGTTAGTGACATTACTATTTACGTGGCAGTTTGATAACTTGCACAGTAATTGATTATTTCGCAATTGGACATATTTTATACATAACGACTGACAACTAAATATCAAGATATAGCACTTCAAAATTTCGCCATTAAATGCAAAGCAATTAATCACAGGAACCACGGCGTTGTTCTAAAATGACTTTTTTTTAAAAAAAAAGATCTGTTCACATTGATGCCAATGTTAATCAGCTCATTCCCCAAATATCATCTCAATATTGAGTGCTGGTGTCCAACACTACATCCAGTGCATTCTAAAATGGCCTCGCTGGGGAAGAGGCGCTAAAATTATTTTCACCATTATCGGAAAACCCTGTCGAGTTGCACCAGCTGAGCACAGGATGCTATCGACTGCCCTGTCCAAACTGACTGGCTCACTGGTTTCATTTCAAATCGCGCTGTTCCATCCCGCAAGGGGCGAACAGCTGAGGGAAGCAAGAGTGAATAGATCTCCAAAACTTTGACCATCCTGGCGCTTGCCATAATTACCAGGATCTCTTTTTGTTGGTTAGTGGATGCAACATAGGACATAATCTCATCTTAAGCTTTCAGTAGTTTTCGTTGATAAGTTGTTAAACGAGCCGTTTAAGTTGTGTGCGGTGTAACGAGCTTGTTCCTCGTACTGTGCAGGGAAGTCAATGGTATTAAATGTAGCCAATTTCTGCTTGCATTGTCACAATCTCAGCATTCCCCAGTCCATTTAATGCTAGTCTATTTAATTCTGCATAGTAGTAGCTGTTTAAATAATTGATCTTTATATATCTTATTTATCTATATCTATATATCTATAGCGATAAGTTGTGGTTTGTGATTAGATAAAGAAAAAAAAGGATCAAATAATCGGTAAAAAGATTACATGGGATTGGTTTGCAGGTTTGGTTTCAAAACGCAAGAGCCAAATTCAGAAGGAACCTTTTGCGACAGGAGAATGGGGGTGTTGATAAACCTGATGGCACAGCACTTCCCGTCCCGCCCCCAGCCGACAGGTCCGGCGCCGCTCTAAGTCCAAGCAGCACTTCGACCACTTTAACAGACTTGACCAATCCCACTCTGTCAGTAGTGACGCCTGTGACCTCTAACCTGGACGTGCACGAATCCGGGAGTCCGTCACAAACTACCTTAACGAACCTTTTCTAACATTTTTTAGCAGATTTCCTTCAAAACAAAACAAAAAAAAAATCCCTGGAAAGTATTAAAAAAAAGACAAAAATAAAACAGATCCTGTTGTGTGTAGGATGATTTTGTTAAATAACTGATATGAATATATATTTTTTGTTTATTGACGAATTCTAGTTTACAGCAGTAGAAAAAAAAGAGCAGTTTACAAAATAAATGTCAATGGACTGTGCAGTGGTGACTGCGCATGCTCGAATATAATTCCAATTTCCAATGATATTTTCCTTAAAAGCTTCCAGATTAAAAGTTTAAAGCTCAGTTTAATCTTACACTACTTCGCTTCTCCTCGACACTGGTCATGTAAACATTTTTTTTCACTTCTGCTAAACGTGCCCACCATATTCTGACTGTCTCTACAACTGCAGGGACAGGAAAGTCAACGTTTCGGGCCGTTCAGGGTCCTGTCGAAGGGTTTCAGCCCGACACTTTGACTTCCCTGCTCCTCGGATGCTGTCTGACCGGCTGTGCTTTTCCAGCTCCACATTTATTGACTCTAGCTTCCAGCATCTGCAGTCCTTCACTGTCTACAACTGCAGGGTTGTCTTAGGGAGAGTGAGAGACTCAAAAAAAAACAAATTAAGTTTCGCCAGTGAGCTCATTCCATGCGCACTCACCAGTGAACATCTCTTCAGGCTCCTCGCTATTGTCATATGTACTGGTACCAACAATACTAAATAAAACTCGCCAATACTTTTACACTACCGTTCTTTGGCAGTACGAACCATGGTGTACTGGAACTACTTTTCTCCAATGAGATCTATCACAGCTTTTATCATGTGCCTTATGATATTTCTGAAGAAAGTCTGTGACGTGGTGTAGATTCGTGTTCCCTTGTTTAGAAAAAAAAACAGATGCCCTTCTGACACCTCACAAGTTTTGTATTGTTACCTCCTTTTCTGATAACTTTTTAATGGGAAAGCTGTTTTTTTTCTTAAAAAAAACACAAAACGACGTTTGGACTTGTCCTCGAAAGCAACCATGAACACGTTCTCTCACTAGAGTAGTTGGTATTCCCGATGTTACGAGGTCCTTCTGTTTGATCTTTGTGTTTATGATAGTACAGTAAGTGGTTTGATGAGATTGTTGATGTTACTTTGTTTTTAAAAAAATGAAACCATTGTACAGGCGCGTTCTCCCCTTTTAATATTTATGGACCAAACGTTTTGTGATATCTTATTAAAATTGTGTGATTAAAGCAGTTTGTTTGATCGTTTTCAGTTTAGCCTTCTTTCATTCGGCGCTTATATTGCGATATCAAATAAGCTCCTGGTGGTGTGTCTATGTGCATTATCAGTTGACGAAAGACCAATGGGTATAAAACTCGTTTGAAACCAGAAAAATGCGGTAATAATACAAACAAATAGGTAGACGTAGCGACATAACACTTTTTTTTAGAATAAACTGAATAAATCAGTATCTAAACATTTTGTCAGTTCAAGCAAAAAGCACTAATGTTATGAAAAGTGCCTGATACTAAAAAAAACACAACACATAAAAGCGAGAACAGGGGACTTCAGGAGTTATAGATTGTATGTTTATACCAGCATTGCTTTTCAACGACCTCTATTTTTTCAATTGTCTGTTTGCAAGTCTCGAATGCCCACTTAAAATAAATGAAAGCTATTTCAGGGACAACAAACACAGGAAAACAATTGTGTTTTAAAAATGGCATACGAAATACGAGTGTATATAATCAGGAAGAACATGTTCCACTAGGGTCAGGCTGAGCACAAGAAGTACCTAAAAGGCTTAGAGTTTAAATACTCGCTCCAGTAGGATAGGGACGCCACAAGTTTTTATATTTAATAATAAAAAAGGGGGAATTTAAACCGCCAGAAACTCTATAAATTCAGGGAAGACTAAAGCCAAACAGTCGACATCCAAACAATGTAAATTTACCTTTCAAAATAGTTTTTCACGAAACGTTAGAAATATTTTCCTTGTTAAAAAAAATAACAAAAAGACCCCGGAAGGCCAGATTGCTCTGTAGTTTAATGAACTGTTACTATGATTTCTTTCAGGGAGAACAAATCTTGGGGCATTACAGCCACACTTCCCGACGTTTGAAAATTCCCTAGGTATTTTAAGAAGGGGAAAGGTTGATCGGAATTCAACAGCAGTGAAGACAAAGACTATATTAACACACAATTAAATATCCTAAAACTTTACTCAGATACATAATTACAATAAGCCTCCAAAATGTAATTTGCTTGAATGTTTAAGCTAATGTAGGACGCAACGTGTTGTATTTCTTTTACGTTTAAGCTGTCAGTGGACATACATGTAGAGAAAACATAAAGTCTGCGCTGGACTGAATTTGAAAGAATTAGGATGTGGTTAGGACAGGCCAGTCTGATTTCCATCGCACTGCCAAGTTGACCAACTAAATTAACAGATTTTCGGACATCAAACGTAAAGCTTTGTCTGTACTCAACAATTCTAAGTGTATAATTAATTTGATATCCATTTGTAATGTGGAGACTTGGTTATGATGATTTAAGCCACATTCCTTCAATAGGGATAATCGATGTATGGTATTTGGAGACGAAATTCGCAAGTCCTTCAAGCCCACAGGCGACATTTTGGTGTTTCTGGTTGTAAAGCAAAATTGAGAAACATTGTGCATGCTATTATAATACTTCCTCTAAATTCTTTTCAATATCAAAGGGTCGGATGTAATATTGTCAGTACTGTTTTTTGGGTGATGTATACATTTTGATTGATTGATGTTAATTGTAATAAACAGCTTTCAGTATTGAACGAGTTCTCTTGCTTAATGCAACAAATGTTTTTTTTCTCTCGAAGTAAGATTTTATATATATAAACTATATACAAGAAAGCACACGGACTGAATTAGCATTTGTTTTGAATAAATTGCTATCTTCCTATACAAACGATCGATTAATTTATTGGAATCACTACCTACACCATCCTTTTCCCTCTCGCTCAAATACTGAGATCAGTCCTGCAAACATTGAAACAAACACTACAACACCAAAACTCATGAAGGTGTACCATTCCATTATTGCAGATTGTACTGTGACGGGCCAGCAGCTGATCCCTTGTGGTCGCTGACTACTCTGGTGCCATAAAATATATACATAAGCAATTTGTAATTTTCTGAGTAGAGACGAGGAACAAACCGGAAATTATATTTTTAAAAAAAGGCTACAGGAACTTCAGGGGCTGTGCTATTTTGCTTTCACCAGAAAGATGACTACTTCTGCACGCAGCGGGGCAGTCAGGTTGAGGGCGGCGCTATCCATTTGGCCCAAGAGAAACTTCGCTCCAACATTACACAAAGACACCCCACTGCCTGTGTTTTGGAACGAACATAAAAGCGAGCTAGAGAATTCATATTCTGACGAGAAATGGAAACTTTTGTTTTGCAAATCGAAATGATACACGAGGGAAATAAAACATTATGACCCCAAGTGAATTTCGTTATCATTAGTTATCCGGGAGAGGACACAGTCGCAGTTCAAATCTTCCAGCTTCACCCTTCACTTTCTGCGGGCAGAACGAGATTGGGAGCATTCTGTTGTGGTTTACTCTCCACTGCATTCTACATTTTAAAATCCAGTCCATTTCCATCACTTCACATTGGCAATGTGCCACAGTCCCCAGTTGAACGATTCAGTGTCAACCTGTATTGGAAATAAAACTCACTGTCACACTTTACACTAAGCCGAGCTAATGGGATTTGTATTGACCAATATTATGTAGTAAAGGGTTTAACTGGAAGTGTTTTAAATGAAAAGGAACATCGCAACCTTTGGCGCTAAACAATAGGATCGCCAGCGTCTTGCAAACAAAACCAAAATTCAGATTTCCTGATTGAATAGTCCCTATGATGTGTAGAAACGAATATTGTTTTTTGAATGGCCTTTTCTGCAACAATATATCACCGAGAGGACTGTAATATATCGCTAATAGACGCCCCTTAAAAAAAGGTACCACAGCGTCGTTTTGCCGGGACAGAGTAATTAACAACAGAAACTGAAGCAGCGGTACTCCTTGCTTGCTCCTATTAACGTACATGTTTTGAACAATTCACAGTTTCTCGCGTGTAAGTATTTGATTCTCATGGTGTCAGGCAGGAGATCAAACGGCGGATTCCACTGTTTTATGTCACAGCGGTAGAATGCAAGAGCAGTAACATTTGGGAATACCGTGTACCACAATACCCATTATCCTGGATAATATCGTCTCTCCGAATCGGATCTGAAATGGTAAGAAAAAAAATCAAAGCTTGTCCAGTTTGATTTTCCTGTAGACAACTGACTCCACGTTGTCTCCTTCAGACTATTTCTAGAGAGTTTTTTTTACAGCCTTCTGTGTGCAGAACACTACATCATTCAAAAGGTGATCAGTAAAACGCGCGTTCCCTTGCAGGGAGCATTGTTCAAATGGTCCTGCTCCTGGTAAATGTGCTTTACAACATAGTAACAGGGCTAAATGTTCGAATGGAAGCTGGACAATTGGAAGTAGTGACAGACAAATCATACGTAACGATGCCGTGGGCTCTTTCTCACAGCCCACTTCGAAATACCTTGAGGGCTGTTTGCTTGTTGGATTAGTTTTCTGTCGCTCAGCCAAACTTCATCGTGCGACAGAGGGAATACAATCGTAACTGAATGTGACCTGGAGGAACCTGCTCCTGCTGGCGGTGTGAACAGCTTCTCGATAATTTCTAATCACCCTGCTCAGGCATGTTAAGAGACACCTCTTGAGCAATTGGGACTTGAACCCGGGTCTGCTGGCCCAGAGGAAAGGACACTACCATTGTGCACAAAAGCCCCTCCAAATGATTTTGTAAGTAATGCGTCTCAGCCGAATGTCTACGCGATGTCCCTTCAGACCAGAGACTAACCTGGAAACGGGGGAGAGTTTCTGTAGGGCTCTTCACCACACTGCACCCCTGATAGGACCCCGAAGGGTCGTTTCTCCCTTGTCCATTTTCAAGCATGTCACTGTTCCTTCATTTTTCGAACTTACCAATCGATGCCGTTCTGAGACCTTCCACGTCTGATGGGCTTCTGAATATTAACTATACTTTAATTTCGACGTTTTCTTTAATTGAATTCTAAACAAAGTAAATCAATGCCCTTTAGGGAAGGAAACTGTCATCCTTAGCTGGTCTGGCCTACAACTGACTCCACACCCACAGCCAATGTAGTTGACTCTTTACTGCCCTCTGAGCAACTAGGGATGGACAATAAATGCTGGTCTAGCCAGCGACGGCCTCATCCTGTAAATGAATAATAAAAAAAATCGAAAACTGGGCTTGTTGAGACAGGACTAAAATACAGCTTGCAACGCCTAAAACCAGTTCTTGTCTCTTTTGAAGCAGATTAATTGAAGGTCGCTGTTACCAGTGGTTCTGAGAAAAAAATCAATTGAAAGTTGTTCAGCAAAGAAAGTACCGACAAGGTATATCAAAAGGTAGGCCTGTAAGTTTAGAACATAAACCAATTGATGACAACGCTCACCATCTCCCATTACCAATGTGCATTCTATTCCCACATGTGTCCGGGATACTTTGGGTACCAAGGCTCCAGAGTCTAGGAAACTCTGCTTTACATTGGGACATCTATCACCTCAATGAGTTAGCAGGTTACCTTTCACTTTGGCCCTCCGGAGGCACTGGCATTTTCCTTTCTCCCAGTACCACAAGTTTCATTTTTTAAAAGCATGGCATCGAAAGTGTTGGCTCGACTGAAGTGTCAAACTCATGGTTTGTTGCCAACCTACGTGTGTGTGTGTGTCTGTGTGTGTGTGTGTTTGTGGGATGGGTTCCTGACAAGCTAGAGACCCAGAGATTGCTCTCCTCTGTGTGAGGAGTAGCACGTGCCATTGTACTCTGAAACCTTCCACATCTGATGCCTTTCACAGGAGCGGTGAGTGTTAACTATTCTTTAATTCAACATTTTCTTTAATTAAATTCTAAACAAAGTAAATTTGTTTTTTTTTGTTTGAGGACCCCCAAGTAGGTAAATCAAAGGCAGCAGCTCCCTAATTTATGGCTGTTCTTGAATGCAATGTGACTGGCAACGAGGAAACACCCAGTTTACCGGAGAAGCCTTTATGTTGTAGCTTGTTATAAACACAAGCTGTATGTTTAACAAGCTGTACATATTTCTGCACCATCTTATTCAATGGCTTTACTTTCTGATTGTGGTTTGGATTCTTCCTTCTCGAGCTGTGCAAACATCTTTGCAATTGGAGCTGGCAGACTGACTGGAAATCACAGTCCAATCTGACTCAAAATTCAGTGACAAGTGTCCTCCCTTTGCCACTCCACCCCTTGACCCCCACCCACTGCCAGCTTCTTTAGTTGCCAACCTTCCTTGCTCTGTCCTGCATTCTTCGGGAACATTAGATTTCTTTCTGGGCACAGCTTAATTTATGTTGAATACTTTCAGTTATTCATTAGAAACATATTGGAGATGGGGATAAGGCATGTGTTTGACCCCACAGCCAAAAGTGAACTGATTCATAACAAAGTGACTCTCAATCTGTAAATACTGTATGTGGTAGTGTACTGTAGGCACAGATTTGCTGGGCAACCAATAGGAAGAGAGTGGGGATGCAGGGGCTAAAGGCAAGATGTTATATGATGAAGCTTTCAGGAATTGATCCAAGGAAAGCTGGCAACTCAGGACTCTCCGGGAGATCAATTCACACCATAATGATTTAACAAGGAGTATAACTCCATAACATTATATAACCCAAGGGCTATATGCTGCCATACACTTTGGCATGCTGCTTCATCTCAGAATGGTGCATAATTTCTTAGGGAAGAAGAGAATATATCTCCAGGCCAGGGGTGGGTACAAAGTATAGTGCTGGGAGGAGAAGATCATCCCATTCTGTGGCAGTGAATGAGTATAAATGTGGTATGGTGTAGGATGAAATGAGTTTTAAAACTCTACAGTTGGATTTCTTGAATGCTTTATCATTTATGGATGTTCCACAGACTTCTTTAAATTTCTTTGAGAAAACAGAAGTTAGCAGTTACTTCCTCTAAGCACTTAATCAGTAATCAGTTAGGAGTGAAGTCCTGCTGCACATGTAGGCACTTAGGGGCCTTGCCAACAGTGCTTTGTAATTCACCATCACTTGCTGCAGACTTGGTTTTGCAGTCACTAGGGTAAGAGAAAACAGTTGTGGATTGGAATACTTTCCAGTTTTGGAGTTCCAGGGCATCGTGGTTAGACACTGAATAAAGTGGCTCCTGTCCCTAATATTGACTTCACTTCCATCTCGGCAAAGTACTCACCCCTCTCCATTAAAATCAGTATTTGCAATTTAGCAAATTTTTGAGCAAGTTAATTTCATCATCTTTGTGTTGATTGTAGTGAAATAAGGACAGTCACCTATTAGGGTCAAGACATAATTGTATTCCATCACTCTGTAGTTGATGTAAACTCAAACCCTGAAGTAAAAAAGCCAATTTACTTGTCTACTGTACAAGCCAAGCCAGAACCAGCAGAATGTTTAAAATATGCTGGAAACACAATAAATTAAATACCATTGAAGCTTCTTGATTTTACTGATTTTCCTTCACCACTATATTATTTTCTAATTATTCAAAAAAATGAAATGTTATACATAGATTCACATCAGTTTCTTCCACTATGTTCTATTTGAACTTTTTACATGGCTTTCTATCTTTCTGTATCACCCCTTCTCCCAACTTCCCAGTGGGAATAGCAAGAATCTGTTTTTTGGCTAATTTGTTACATTTACAGTTTCTGTATTGTTATTGAAGTTCCTTATGGCGGCTGGCTACGTTGTTAGAATCTTACATGAAGTGTGTAGGTTCATCATGGTCCTGGCCTCACAGCATTGTTTTCCTCATTGACACTCCAGTGCTGTACTGAGGGAGCGCCGCATTGTCGGATATGCTGTCTTTCAGATGAGACTTTATATCAAACCTCCATCTGCCTGCTTGGTTGGATGTTAAAAATATTCAATGTCACTATTTCAAAGAAAAGTGGTGGAGCTAATGCTGGTACTTTAGACAATAAATAGTCAATATCATAACAAAACAAATGATCTAGCTATTATCACATTGGCTGTTGTGTTTTTATGTGTTAACAGTGACTACAATTCAAATGAATTTTCATGGCCATGAAGTATTTTGAAGCTTCTGGCAGTCAGGAAAAGCATGACATACATATGCTAAGGTATATAATACATTTTTTCTTCATTCATTCACAGGATTAGGCTGGCACTGGCAAGGCAGAATTTAGTGTCCATCCCTAATTGCCCAGAGAGCTGTTAAGAGTCAACCACATTGCTGTGGATCTGGAGTCACATGTAGTCGTAAGGGTGACAGTTTCCTTCCCTATAGGACATGAGTGAATCAGACGGGGTTTTCCCAACAATCATTTGTCCGACAATCATCATTATACTCTTAAATCCAGATCTTTATTGAATTCAAATTCCACCATCTGCCATGGCGGGATTCAAGAACGGGTGCCTGGAACATTATCTGGGTCTCTGGGTTAACAGTCCAACGATAATACCATTACGCCATCGCCTCCCCCATTAGCAAGCATTTCTATGTTTCTAAATTGGGAAGTCTGACTAGAAGGATTCTGGCATTCAATCCCTATTTACGCTATTACAAATGTTCTCAAACCATCCTCTATGGGATGCAGGTTAGTTCTTTTTCTTTTATCTATGAGAATCTCCACACTTCCTGTAATTGCCTCTTTTACGGTTCAAAAAATACAGACATTTCAGTTTGTGAGGTGGCTGACCTATTAGTGCAGAGAACAACTGCCACATGTAATGTTGTTCTAACAGTGAAATAAGCTTGCATCCAACTTTTATCCTTCACATTATTCAACAAATGAAAGGTGGAAGTATCAGCAAATTAAAAAAAAAAGTCTCCATTGCACCTTTTAATAAATACACCATCTTTCATGAAATACGCAGCATCATATACAGCTAAAAGCAAATAGTTGGACACTTTTCTAAAAGAAAAAACTTTATGTCAGGCACCTCGTTTTCCCACTGGTCTGTCAGCTCTCTAATGTTGAAGGAAATCAAATATGATTACTCCTTAGCCAAACCTCAGCTGTAAGTCATATTTCTTATTCTTTTCAATGTGCTCACAGTTAGCCCCTGCAGCCCATATTGGAAATACAACAAAGTGGACAGCCATGACCAAGCTGACACCATTCCACATAAGTTTTAAAAAAAAACGTCTCTTAATACTGAATTAGTTTTTAAATTACTCCAAGGATTTTGAACTTCAGACCAATATTAAAGTGAAGTTTGTTATTGTTCTGAAATGACACTCAAAATTCCTTAACTACGGTCATAGTCAGGAGCATGTTTAACTGTTACAATTGAGCATGTACCAACTGGCCAGTTGCTTTATGACCACTTCTTTGCCACAGTCTGCAGGGAAATAGATATTGTCCAGGAGGCTCTTAGCAAACGAGGTTTCTGTAGGTGGACAGCTGCCTGTAAATCCCAGTTTCTGCTGGTTGAGAAGCAAATTTATCAAGGTTAGAAAAAGCATTAGGGAATGACTGGATTTTCTTTTCCACGTATATTCTTGATACTCCAAAAGATGTGCAGATTGGGAGGACTATCCATGCTAAACTGCCCTGTAGTGTCTGGGGATGTGCAGTTTAGATGGATTAGCCATGGTAAATGCAGGGGATCGGGTTGAGGGGAGGATTTGGGTCAGGGTAGGGTGTTGTTCGGAGGGCAGACTCAATAGACTGTATGGCCTCCACCTGCACTGTAGGGATTCTGTGATTCTGTACTTTGTAAAATGATGTTAAATATAAGTCTTACGTTTACATTGTTGTTGAGTATATGTTTAAATTTTGTTTTTTGGGGGAAAGTTTTGATTGTACTTTTTAAGACAAAATTTGATGTGTTCCACAATAAATGTTTTACAAAGGAAACATAAGATAATTTATTTAAACTTCAATACTTTTCTTAAAATTCATTTGGTCATTAAGATGCTCAATTCTGAAATTCATTTATAGAGATTTAAGATTTATTGCTTTCAATTTGATCTAATCTCTAATGTTCTCCATGTATTTATTCAGTCAACTGCTAATGTTGATATTAGATCTGTGTGATATACCCTTTATGCAACTATGTAACCTACTGTCATTCAACTTTTACCAGCCTTTAATAATCCAGCCCAATTGCTATCTACAGTAAACTAATGAAATTAACACCGGACGTGAAACGTTAACTGTCTTAATTAAATAGTACACAATCTTGCATTTAATCAAAGTTTCTTAGCTTCATGTGTCAACCATAAACTTTATAATTTGTTTCTCAATTTGACAAAGCCTCTTTCTCTTTTGAAAAAGGTTTGCTCTCCATGTGACTGACTAAGATGGGTAAGAACTATATAGAAAATCACTGGGAAGTATATGCGCTCACTGAAACCGGCTGTCTTGAATCCGCTGTCCTCACCTTCCTGGCCTATATGTGACTCCAGAGCCACAACAATATGATTGATTTTTAACTGCCTTCTGAAATGGTCCAGTAAGCTACTTAGTTCAAGGGTATCTAGGGTGGGTAATGAGTGCTGTCCCAGCCAGTTATGCCTATTTTCCACAAATGGATAAAAAGACATTAGGGCTGGCACATATTGCCTTACAGGTTCACTTTGGCAAAACAATGTCAATGTGGAATTATAATCTGTGTAGAGTGCTCGGTAGCAAATAATTAAACTTAAAAACCTTCTCTTTTAAATGACAATGATGCATGAAAGAAGTTAAGGTGTTATTGCATGTCAATGTTGAAATTACTGCTGATAGTCTCATTCCGATTTCAGTATATTCTCCTGAGTATCAACATGGATGTAATATAACAGTGGGCCTCACTTCATTGTGTTTTAAGTCTTTTGTGGGCAGTCCATTTAGAATCTGACCTGTGGTATTTAATAAGGTTTCTGGTCACATGATTCAGTAGCTTTCCAATTTTCTGGAGTCGGACACCATAAGACCATAAGACATAGGAGCAGAAATTAGGCTATTCAGCCCATTGAGTCTGCTGTGCCATTCAATCATGGCTGGTAAGTTTCTTAACCCCATTCTCCCACTTTCTCCCGTAACCCTTGATCCACGTGATAGTCATGAACCTATCTATCTCCATCTTAAATGTACTCAATGACCTGGCTTCCACAGCCTTCTGTGGCCGTGAATTCCGTAGATTCACCGCTCTCTAGCTGAAGGGGTTTCTCCGTATCTCTGATCTAAAAGGTGTTCCCTTTACTCTAAGGCGGTACCCTTGGTCTCTCCTGCCAATGGAAGCATCTTCACAATGTCCACTCTATCCAGGCCATTCATTATTCTGTAAGTTTCAATCAGATCCCCCCTCATCCTTCTAAACTCTATCGAGTATAGATCCAGAATCCGCAAATGTTCCTCGTATGTTAAGCTTTTCATTCCTGGGACCATTCTCGTGAACCTCCTCTGAACCCGCTCCAGGGCCAGTACATCTTTCCTGAGTACTTTATTCAAATTAGGAAAAATTATGGAGAGGATGACATGATCTTGTCTTATATCTCAGTTGTATTTCTTTGCATATGGGCTCCCTTTCTGAATCATTGTGCAAGAAGGAAGGATAATTTCAATTGTCACAATCTTGCCCTTTGACCTTTGTTCTTGCTTGACTCAATTGTGCTGAATTTTCTCAGTTTTTGTCCTCACTTCATCTGTGGATGTAGAGCATGCTGTGGAAAGTGTAAAAAATTATGAGCACATTAGGTGAGTAGTTTGAAAAATAAATATTGCAAAGGTAGGTAAATTAAAAGATTCATAAATTTAAAAATCCTTGTCACTCAGTTTCATCAAGCAAAACTAAAAGACTGAGAAATATTCCTGGTGTTAGAAATAATACAATAGTTTTAAAAGCACGGTAACAACATAACATATGAAATAAACTAACCTTAAATACAAAATCACACAAAGTTCATTTGACATTGAGCGACACTGTTGTCATACAAAGCTCTGAAATGGTTACTGCTGAGGAGTGCCATAATCACAATGATGATGTCATGTGGACTTGTGAGCAGAACAGTTTTGGATCTTGAAGGAGTGAGACCCAACATCTGGTTATCCTCAAAGTCTCCACAGCAATGTTTCTCTTATCAATGTGACTTGTAATCAGTTGCTAACCGTGATAAAATTTATCTTATTAACAACAAGAGACTCTTCTTTTTACACCAGGGAGTGGATTTTCTCTACCACATTGGACCACGAAAGCCTGGTAGTTTCCTAACTTAAAGAAAGTAGTGGCTGCATCCTTCACCATGAGCAGTAGTTCATACAGTGTCGTGAGCTGGTGTGCCCATCCAGGGGCCATGGCTCAGCAAGGTGTCAAGGCTGATATTTCTGGAATTTGACACATTTTTGTCTCAAATTATCCTATAAAGCTACCAACTTGGTCAAAGAGAGTCAACATATTTTTTCTTTATTCCCCAGGAAAGCAACTATAAAGTTATTTTCCCAAAATGGGGATGGTGGCCCAAATGCATTGCCCTTCTCCTTCCCTCCCTCATTTTAGTTCTATTTCCACAGGCCCACTTATAAACTGTGTGAAGAATGCACCTCCACCATGTAAGGAACATAGGCATGTAGGATGTAGGAGCTGGCTGAGGTTGTTGAACTCTTTGAGTCTGCACTCCCATTCAGTAAGATTATGGCTGATCTGTTTGCAGTCTCAACACCACTTTCCTGTCCAAACCCCAAATAACCCTTATCTATTGAAAATCTATAAACTCAGCCTTGAATAAACTGAAAGACCCATCCTCCACCCCTATTTATGTGGGCCCAGCCTGTCCAATCTTTCCTCATAGGATAATCCACCCATCCCCGGAATGAGTTGAGTGAA
>NW_025967862.1:0-25000 GCF_021869965.1 Rhincodon typus | reverse complement strand
AATCACTGTATATCTCATTAACCAATAAGATTGAAGGATTATGAAATTATCCTAACTGAGGAGGAGGTGTAAATTATATTCAGTGAATTCAGTATCAGTCAGGTGCAACAAGATAATTGGATGAGAAAAGAAAAACTGAGTTGGTAAAGAGTTTAACAAAAGAGACGAAATGAATGTAAAGTCATTGAATTGAAATTTTTGCTTTTCCAAATTTCAAACAACTAGACACTGAAGGAGCAAGACACCACACTTGTAGCCAATCAACCCTAACCCTGAAAATTAACTGTTTGTAATACATTACTAAAAGGACACTTTGACTGTTGCTGACAAGACTAACTTACTCTGGCAAAGTTAGCTTGTATCATGCAATACTACAGCTTTAGTGAAATTTAATTGTGAGGCGATTGGTAAGTTATTTTTTTCCGAAGTTAATGGCAAAGCCATGCAGCATAGACAAGATCTTTTGGATTTGCATGCGCTTGTTTGTATTGAATTTGTGAGTTAATAGTGACCAACAGCCTCACCAAACTTGGATAGTATTAATTGGCATGAAAACTCACTACAAATCATTCTCCAGATCAATATGACTAAGTAACTATGATGCACTGCACATTGAATTGCATTGAGATATGGGAGAAAACTTGTCTTGTTCATGCTTAAAACTTTGTTGTAACCTTAAAAGGTTCAGTTTTATTTGATTATCTTTAATTAATGAACTCAGCACTGTATAACACTTGCTCATTATGTTTCCTGTGTCACAAATTTGACAAGTAGCCAGTTGTTAAATTTACTTTCCATGAATGTTTCGAAGGAACTGATTTCACAACAATTCACCCTAAACAGATTCATTTTTTGCATAAAATGTAGGTTTGTAAATACCTGTCTTATCAGCCTGTTTGTTATGCTCTGCAATACCTTTCAATCATATCACAAAATACACAGCGCTTTTATAGAAAAGTTGAGTTTTTCTCATGACATTGTTGCTGTATTCATAGTCTCTGACAGGGATCTCAAACTCATGAAAACAAAGCTAACTAATGTATTCTGCATATGCCACTTTTAAGGTAGTTCCAGGCTTATCCTTCTGGAACAATACTGGCGCTCAATAATGACTGCAAAATCCAACCACCCCAGAAATCGGCAAGTTAACCAAAATCCTTGAACTTATTATCAAGCTTTCTAAATTATAAAATGATCTTGTGTAAGATTTATTAGTTAAAAATCCTGAATTTATGACTCATTAAATAGGAGGTGTAAATCTGTGGTGCAGCAATTTTCGTACATTATAGTGCATAATGTGAGAATTTCAAGCACAATTCATTGAGAATGTGTGAATAGCCCCAAAGCAGTAGCATTCAGCAAAATCATAGGTGTAGTTTATTATGTCTGCTGAGATGTGTTAGCAATAACCATCTCCAAGACAAAATCCATTTATTTCCCCATGGTATTTATTGGCATTAACATCACTGAATCCTCCACTATCAGCATGCTGGGGGGTTGCCATCGACTAGAAACTGAACTGGACCAGCCAAATAAATATTATGGCTACAAGAGCAGATAACCTGGGAATTCTGCAGCATGTAACTCACCCTTGACACCTCTAAGCCCATCAACCACCCAAAAGCAACAAATCAGTAGTGTGATGGAATAATCTTAACTTGCCTGGACAAGTGTAGCTCCGACAACACTCAAGAAACTAACATTATCCAGGGCAAAGTCCGCTTGACTGTTATCACATCGACCACCTTCAAAATTCAATAATTCTAAGGCCAAGTGACAGCTGTGAATACCATCTACACGATGCACTGTAGCAACTCAACTAAATTCTGTCGACAGCACTTTTCAAACCCAATATCTCTACCACCTCAAAAGGCCAAGGGCAGAAGATGTGTGGGAGCAGCATAATTGGCAAGTACCACACCATCCTGATGTGGAACTGTATTGCCACTACTTTGTTGTTGCTGACTCAAGATCTTGGAACAGTCTTGTAGGTGTACAAACTACATGATCTGCATCAATTCCAGATGATAGCTCATCTCAAGGGCAGTTAAGGTCGGCAATAAATGCTGGCCTAGCCAGCACCATGCACATCCTATGAATGAATTAAATAAAAATCATACACTTCTAACGAAGAAATGGCTTGTTCCTTGTACTTTAAGCTGTGGGACTTCTGGTTAGGAAAAATGCAATGGCCATGTATTACTGCCCAATACAGTTTCTTTTGAACATGTTAGAAAGTCTGAAAATTGTTCTGAACCTTTATGTATTTAAATTTTTCAAAGAAAATTGAGGATTTTGATATGATGAACAAATGACTATCCATTGAAATCAGACATTTGTAGTTCCAAATGTATTTTTCTGTCAAATCTGGCCTTTTGTCCTTTCAGCTTTTCACAAAGCTGTAAATACGAGTCTTGCTGCCTACTTTTCGTAAGATGGCCATTTCACATTTTTCAACCTCTTCTTTCTGCTCTAATTTGGTTACATTTTCAATAGATGTTTGTAGTTCCTTTCCCCAATCTGGTTTGGATTAAAAGAAAGAGGAAAGAATAAATCCTGGCAAAGCTTTCAAAGCTCAGAGAACAGTCAGCAGGGATCTTGGGAGCTGGTTGCACTTTGCGACTAGACACTGATGTTTGGAAAACACAAGGTTAGGAAGAACATCTTTATGTATTTGACACACGTACACACAAATGCCAATGGTAGCTCAGACCTTGCAGAGGCAATGTAAGTTTTGGGCTACCCAGCCCTCAGTGCTTTTCATCAGTTTGAAGTAGACTATGGAAAGTTAGGAGTCTTTACGTAAGACATAATACATTACTAACTGTAAGAAATACGACTGCTTATGGAATAAACATGGATGTGAAACCAGAGTGGTTACTTGAATTGGCAAGCAAGTGCAGGCAAGATTGGCAGAATTGCCTCCTCCTGCACAGTAACAACACCCCCAACAACACTCAAGAAGTTTGACATCATCCAGGACAAAGCAGCCCGCTTGATTGGCACTATATCCACAGGCATTCACTCCCTCCGCCACCGCCGCTCAGTAGCGGCAGTGTGTACTATCTACAAGATGCACTGCAGAAATTCACCAAAGATCCTCAGACCGCACCTTCCAAACCCATGACCACTTCCATCTAGAAGGGCAAGGGCAGCAGATATATGGGAACATCACCACCTCCAAGTTCCCCTCCAAGCCACTCACCATCCTGACTTGGAAATATATTGCCATTCCTTCACTGTCACTGGGTCAAAATCCTGGAATTCCCTCCAGAATAGCATTGTAGGTCAACCCACAGCAGGATGACTGCAGTGGTTGAAGGAGGCAGCTTATCACCACCTTCTCAAGGGCAACTAGGGATGGGCAAGAAATGCTGGCCCAGCTGGCAATGCCCACATCCCACAAATGAATAGGAAACAAAAATAACTCCCTGTCGCACAGTATATTTTAAATTGCTGTGATCAGACAAGCGACCAGTAGAAAGCCCTGGATATGCTCACATTCTGCTGTTTGGGAAATTAGTCAGCTGCATTTGTTGAGAACACGATGAAAATGTGAATGGATTCAACGTGTCAAATTATCTCTGACTTAACATCATGGTATTACCACTCTGAAATAAAAAAAACAGAAATGGTAGAAATATTCTAGCATCTGTGGAGATAGAAATAGTTGACATTGGTCGATATCCTTTCATCAGAATTGGGAAATGTTATTAGGCTTTCAGCAGGATTGGATGGTAAAAGGACAAAGGAAGATGTGTATTAGGCTGAAAGACAGGAGAGGGTGAATCACAGAAGAGGTAACCTTTCAAGACCAAAGAGAATGGTGAAAGGGGCAGGAAAAGAAACGAGATCCATCTACAGCATCAGATATGCTCTTGCCTGAGAGTAAAAATAAGAGAAATGTAGAAATATGAAAAGAAAGGAAATAAATTGGTGGACAGATTTTACGGTATAAAATTATTGAGTCCTATGTTTAATTCTGGAAGGCTGTAAAGTGCCAAAGCAAAGTATGAGTTGCTGTTCCTCAAGTATGAGAGCAAAGTGGAGTATTAAAATGGCAGGCCACTGGAAGCCTGGGGTCATGGTTGTGGACTGATCAGAAGTGTTCTGTGAAACAGCCATACAATCTGCGTTTGACTTCCCCCAAGAGGATAGGGGCACAGACTTCTCATGGATGACAAAAAAAGGATGCCGCTTCTATATACCATGAAAAAGTCCACGATCAGTTTAATGCGGCAGACCAAATGAGAGAATGGGAGGAATGAGATGGAGTCTGGGACTGACCTCCGATAGCAAATTAGTGGGTAATGAGAACTGGATGTAGATCACTTTGTGGTGAGGGCTCTTGTGACACAGCTATATGTCTCTATCTCCGAGTCAGAAGAACTGGGTCCCACCTGCTTCAGAGGTGTGTCATAATACATCTGAACAGGTTGATTAAAAATATCTAGCCTACGTTATGAGCAGCGAATACAGTATGCTAAATTGAATAAAGTACGCATTAATTGCTTCTGCTGGAAGGAGTGCTTGGGGCCTCCATGTGGAGAAAGGAGGTAAAGGGGCATGTATTTCTAGCAGTTTATTTTTATTTTAGCATTCCAGCTTTCATGATACTCTGCTTTTCATCTTGCTGATCTGGACTGCCTTTACATAATTTTTGAATATCAATAGAACATTATTTTCATTGTAGAATGTGGTTCAGCCAACTAACTCCTCTCTCTTACATAACTATATGCAAAAGTGATCCATAGCTTTGTACTGAAAGGTCACAAACATCTTTTGCACCCATTTAGTGACACAGGAAGCCTATAATGCAATAAAGTTATACTTTGATTGCTTTAGCTCTGTAATGACTAATATGATTATTGTGTACATGTTAAAGGGTCAACGAAAGTGACGTTGAACCGTCCAAAATGGAACATTTTACTAAACTTAAATTATGTAAATGAATAGCAAACTGTTTCAGTTAATCCCTACGTTTTTGCTATAGGTCAGTGGTCATCACAAATAGCAACTTACTCAAAAGCAAATGTTGGTACTTAGATGTTTGAAAGATTTTATTACATCTGAGCTCAACCCATCATTGCTTTAGTGGAATATATTCTAGTCAATCTGTTAGGATTATTTGGAAGAGATATGATAACTAAATGTAGGAATCTAATTTAAGATTGAGTAATTAAAGTTTCTTTGTACAAACTGTGCTGAAACATTGGTCCCATTTATAAACAACATGCTGATATACTTCGCTTTATTTCAGTACTAATCTGTCTGTAATTTCTCTCTCATTTTCATTCAGATGGCTGCACTCCAAAGTCCATTCTATGGTGATAAGATGAATCTGTATTCTCTCTGTAAAAAGATTGAACAATGTGATTATCCTCCTCTTCCTTCTGACCATTATTCTGAAGAGGTATGTCCAGTTTTGTTTTAGATTATTGATAATCCTTCAATTTAACAAAAGCTCAATAATGAGGCTGAATCAAAGAAAATAATTCTGGAGTACTCCATCCGCTGCAGGAAACCTTATGCTTTTGGTTCAGTCAAATTGCATGATTTTATACAAAATTAACTTAATCAGCATGAGTCTGTTCACCATGGTATTTTGTGCTGCTTTGTGCTGTTTAAGTTATTGATTTAAAATATTCATATTTGGCAATTTTTTTTATTCCTTTTTGTGTAATATTTGCCTTGAGTTTGCTTCATGTCAGGCAGCCTTCTGAAGCAACTTTGACATACTTCACTCTGGTGAAAACATGGGTTTATCCCCATCTGGTGAGTTTCTGATCTGAGCCCAGCCATCTGGGAAAGATTCTGAGGCAGGAAAAAATGAAGAATGCCATGGTAATATTCAGTTCAAGAGTAATGGAATTGGCTCACTCTTTGCTTCAGGCAATTATGAGAAAGAAAAATGCGCGTGCAAATGGTGATGCAACATAATATTCTTTGTTGCGAAACATACTGTTCCTTATTTCTCATCTTCAAATCTTATTCAGTATGCCAATAAATCTAGACTTTGTAAAACAAAAGATTTAATATTCAGTTGTTAATATTAGATGACTACTCATGAATTGAGTTTACAATGTACCTTTTACAGATCCAAATAACATACATCAGCTTAGAACCATATTTGGATGTGAGCAAAGGGAAATCCTTGGTGCAAAATTTCAGTTCGTCTTTTTAATATTCCCTTTTAATTAAAAGTGTGTTACTTGATGATAACACCTTATTAGCTTTTATTTTGTTTTCTAATTGTTCATACATATCCCATCTAATTCTTGATTAGTGATGTTTCCAGCAATGTACATAGATTGTTTCAATTTAGCTGACTTAGAATCTATGGGTCTAGATGGTACAGTTAGGTGTAAACAATAATGTGAAAAGATGACAAAAATGTCATAGGTTGTTCTTTATTGTGTCATTCAGACTGTCTGCTATTGCTGTGATGCACATGAATATTTCACGTATCTGCTTCTTCATCCCCATTCTTCTTGACTAATTTTCAGACTGTCTGAATTTGCATTTCACATGGTAGCTGATTAGGAGATGTTGAACGTGGTAGAGGAGCCTCAGCAGGCGGTTGCTATGACGACCTTCGGCAGGATTTAATGATGATGCCACTAGTGGTTGGTTGAAGTCGGCCTGCCTGCAGGGCTACTCTGCTCAGCCTCTTATTGCGGCTAAGTGTGAAGTGGGGGTTGTGTATTTGCAGCCAAGGGGCAATAATCAGGGACCGACCCAGATGGAAGGTCCCAGAGCTGGCAAAGGCTGAATCCAAACCATTCCTCCTTATCTTCAGCAATGCCAATGTGGCAAGATAATTAGCACAAAACAAGAGAATATCTTTCCTTCCAGTCTGACACAGTATGAATGTGTATGGTTGTAGATTGACTTTGTTTTTGTGAGCATTCTTGGCATTTTTTTTTAACTGAAGACTTCGGAGATAGATTCATTTTATTTGGACTCCGAACAGGAAATAACTGTGTATATGTCTGCCATTCATGTTCACTAGTTGTTTTATGAAGAGTATTTACTAAAATATACAAATCCTTAAAATATAAATGCTTTTTGTACAGTACCTTTTCATTTCATTGTATCACATTTTATGTTGGCAAAGAAATGGTGATAGTGTATTTTTGACAATGATGATTCTCAAACTACCGAGTTGATCAATAAATGTACAACATAGTAGATTTTTTCATGCATAATATTCACAACATTTTGCATTTGATCAAATTTGCTTCTCTGCCCTGTATTTAACGACTGAATCTGCTATGAAATGTTACTAAAGGCCTACATGCAAGTGATCTATGAAATATCCCTAAAGTAACTTTTTTGGCATTGTCAGTTATACATGCAGACTGAGCCTTTTGAATCTAATCTAAATGTTGAGTGCATTTCTATAAGCTATCTGAAGCTGCTTAGAATAATTAAGTCTCTGACTTTTTTTGGGTGCTATTTTCTCCCTAACACTTTAGAAAGTGGAAATAAAAATTATATTTGAACATTAATGATATCACCTAATGGTTTATTTGACCTTTACATATTTCTACAAGAAGTGCATAGTGTAATTTTTAAAATTGGGAAAAGAGCAATTATAAATACAATACAGAATGCCTTCTGGTAAAATATGTTTTTTATTTCCAGTTGACTTTGACTATAACTCACATGTAGAAACATAAACCATATTTCACAGGGAGGCATTCAATAATCAGTATAGCCACGCAGCATGAAACCATTTATACTAGTGACAGACAATAGTTCTGACTTAATGAGAAGTAAAACTTAATCTTGAATAGTGCAAACAGGTATTTATCCCTCTGAAGAATTTAAATTCTGTCTCTATTATTTCCTCCAGATGATGAATTCCATCCAGATGTTTTAGTTTGTAGAAAATATTGAATTTAGTAATTTCTTTCAGCATTTCATTTCTTACTTTTGACTTTTGGCAATTCAAGCAATTGTCAATGACATGGATTATAGGAACCGTTTTGGTCAAGCTTTTATTTGCTGTGTGGTTCCAAAGGTGGCAAAAAATATAACTATCTTTCCAGCTTTTGTAAACATTCATTTTTACATCTAATACTTGTGGAAAGAAGTTTGGAAAATTCCTGAGGATGACAGTAGAAAAAGAGTGTAAAGATACAATGACCCTTCGCAAATTGTTCCAATGCAATCAATGTGACATGAAAAACACTATAAAGTGAAGTGATATCCAAATGTAACAGCACTTAAAATGTTATGGTCAGTCATCATTCCTTGTGATCAAGAACTCTTTTCAAAATGTGCAGTTTTCAGGGAGGTATATGGCCGTGAAGTATAGTTAATACATTAATCTGATGCAAGGCACTGGTGATTACTAGAACTTGAGGCAGCCTTTTTCTTTTAACTAACATTTAATTTAGTGTAAAATCGTGATTTTTATCTAAGTATAATGTGACAAATTAGTAATGAATTATTTTTAAAAATTGACTTGTGTTAATTTCTAGCTCATATTTTTCTCATGTGCTGGATGCCACAGTAAATTACAGTGGGGATCCAGAATCCTCTGTGTATGGCCGTATAAATGAAAGAAGAATAAGTTTGTTCAGTATCTACAAGTATTATACAATTGCACAAAATAAGTTCAAAGAGCCACACAAACTCACCCTCCACCAATGAATTGTGTACATTGAATATAGACTGTGATCATGTGTGATGTCTCATGGATATGATCTTTTGTTCTTGCAGTAACTAATGGTCTGGATTTAGCAGTCACTGGTGAAGTGATAGTGATCATTACTGATCTTAAAGAAAACTCCCCACAAATTCTGGTGTAGATTTTTCCCTTTTCCTGTTGTCAGTTGAATCTGGCACCAAGCCAAGGGAATCTCCACGCATCCAACCACAGTGATGTCATCAAGCAGAGTTAGTAACAGACAAAATGAGGTAGTCTAACAACAAACCAGGAAGTGCAATGCACTTCATTTTTCACTTCTAATTTTAGCAAATTTAGGAAGCAAAATTAAGGGATTGGGACACAGACATGTGGTTAAATTAGAGACTGAAGTATCAAATTTTTAAAACAAAAGCCTTCATTTTAAAAATGTGAGTAGTTTTATGAAAATATTGAAATTGATGATATAATACGAGTAAAAGCTGGGTTTTTCAGGAATAGTGAGACAGTTTAGCTGTAATTACTACTTAGTACACTCCTTAAAAAGCCAGCAATATTGTGTTTAACAAGGTATACCTTTAAAGAGGTTTTCCAGTGAGACGAATAGCATAAATGGAAAATTTTCATCACTTTGGTGATTCTCCTTCATTGCCATCTGGGGGACTTGACCAATGCACCATGGGGAAGCATAGAATGAATGATGGAAGCTTCACATTACAGCATTTAACAGCACATGTAAGACTACAAAAGCTGCTGTCGGTTTTAGTATAGTATTGACAACGAACACTGGAGGTTTTGCCACTATACTACTGGCCCCTTGGTTTTTATTGTGTAATACATTTGCAATTAAAAACTGCCAAAAAGGAATGTTTATGGTGGACAATAGAACCATAGTAAAGTTATAGCATAGCAAGAGTCCATTCAGCCTACTATGTCTATGCTAGCTGAGTAAGCTCACTACCCATTTAGATCCCACCTTCAGCAGTTAGTCCGTGGCCTTGCAGGTTAAGGCGCTTCAGGTTCCTTTTAAATGAGTTGAAAGTTTCTGCTTCAACCACTAAACACAATTTCAGTCAATTCCAGATACTGACCACCCCTGGGTGAAAAAGATTTTCGTGATGTACCCTCCAATATTTATACTAGTCACCTTAAATCCTACACTTCATCAGTCTAGTCTACTGTATCCGCTGCTAACAATGCAGTCTACTCTACACTGGGGAGACAATACAGATTGGCACACTGCTTTGCCCAACACCTATGTTCTGTTCATAAAAATGTTTCCAGCCGCCTGCAACTTCAGCACACCACATGCCAACATTTCTGTCTCAGGCATCCTAACTTCAGATCCTGCCCAGCACAGCCAACCCATTTTTAACTGCTCATAGTCCCCATTATCACCTATTCTTTCTCTTGTTCCCTGGCTTACTATCAACTATCCTTTTGTCTGCTTACCCTTTTTCCTCTCTCTATCTAATCCATCTATAGGCTGCAGTCCAACTATCCGCTGTCTCCTTTGTATCCTCCCCCCCCACCCCACATCATAAGCATGAATACCACCTCTTTCTAGCTATTCTCAGTTCTGAAGAAGGATCACTGGACTCTAAACATTTACCGTGCTTTCTCACCACAGACATTGTTATACCTGCTAAATTTCTCCAGCCTTTGTTTCAAATCACTAGCATCCACAGTTTTTTGTTCTACCTTAAATCTTGCCCCTTAGTTATTGACCTCCCTGTTGGGGTAATCAGATCTTCCCTGTCCACTCTATGCAAATCCCTCATGATTTCATATGCCTCAATTAAATTAACCCTCAACCTCCTCTGTTCTAAGGCTAGCTATGTTTTCCTATCAGATCTTTCCTGATAACTTTCAAGCCGCAGCAGCATTTTTGTAAATCTCCTGTGTACTTTCTCTGGGGCAGCTGTCTTCCCTGGAATGTGCTGGCCTGAACTGTGTCTAACTGCGACCTAACCAGTATTTAAATAGCCACAGTATTACATTCCTGCTTTTGTGCTTGAATTCATGTCTCATCTCATCCAATGAAAGGAAGCATCCCATATGCCTTTTTTACCACCTTATTTACCTGTCCTGCCACCTTTAAGGACACCAAGGACTCTAATTTATCTACCTCTTCAATACCCTCCTGTTCGTTTTGTATTCCCTTGCTTTGTTTGCCTTCCCCAAATTCTTAATCCCACACTTTTCCAGATTGAATTCCATTTGCCATTTCACAGCATCCGAAAATTGGTACAGTGTAGAAGGAGTTCCACTCAACCAAACAATTGATATTGTCCTGC
The DNA here is from genome assembly GCF_021869965.1 of Rhincodon typus. NCBI lineage: Eukaryota > Metazoa > Chordata > Chondrichthyes > Orectolobiformes > Rhincodontidae > Rhincodon > Rhincodon typus. Next base: position 14,047 of record NW_025967862.1, on the reverse strand, counting down.
AGTTGACAGCCATCCTCTTTTCTATCAACTACCCGGCTAATTATTGTGTTGTCTGCAAATTTCCCAATCATGCCTCCCACTTTTGATTCTAAATCATTACTATATGCCACAAACAGCATCATGATCATCACATAGTCAACTGTTGTATAATCTCCAACTGCACTGGAGCTCAATTATTTGAACTGTAGATATTTAATTAAGCAAAACATTGCTCAATAGGGGAAAGAAAACAAGATTCATCTAGCTTGCTATTTTCAAATGGCCTGCTTGTTTACCATTTCCAACTGGGTATGATGACAATTAACATTAACTTAGTTTGGTAGTGGATGATTGGGAATTGCATTTTACTCTTGAAATGACACACTTGCTCATTATGGCATGACCTTGCGAATTGTTTCTTTTCAACTGAGGAAATGAGACCCTGCCCATCAATATGTAGTACAATGCTAAGCCGTCTCATGATTTCTTTGTTCCTGATGATTCTTTTCCCCTTTTTTTAACGAACTGTTTTATTTTCCAGCTTCGACAGTTAGTAAATATCTGCATTAATCCAGATCCAGAGAAGAGACCAGATATTGCCTATGTGTATGAGGTAGCTAAACGCATGCACGCACTTTCTTCAGGAAGCTAAAGTGAATCATGCATCAGGAAGAAAATCCAGAAGATATGAACATAAAAATTCAGTGTTTCTGTATTCTAACATTACTCTGTTATTGTGTCTAAGGATAGTTGTACAGAATTCAGTGGCATCATTGGAATGAAAGTTACACATACCCAAAAGAAATGAGTTCTTAATGACATGGTTCTAGATGCTGAACTGCATTTGTTTTAATAATTACATCCTCTCAGTGGCCTTCTGTGTTTTAATTCATATACTGTTTCCATTTCTGTCCTTACACTTGATATTTTAAAAATAAAATTGGCATGCCTGCAGTTTTTTTACAATCATATAAAAATGTGTTTCCTGTAGGCCTATTGGACCAGACATTACTGTGCCTTGTTACATAACTCATGCTCTTATTTATAGCATTTATTACATCTTGTAGCTTTGTGATATTTTCTGTTGACCCCATACATAGCTGCTTGGTGACATTGTATCAATTCACACCAAGTTTTGGTATGTTATGCAAATCAACATTTGGTTTGTATGGACCAAGTTCTAAATCGCTTGAATGTTCCTTGTAAGTCACAACAATGCTAACCAAAATACAATTAAATGTTCAAAGACATTTATGGTTTCTAAAAGGTGCCTTTATTATCGTTTTATAAAAGAAAACCTGTAGTTTAATACTGTAATTTTATTTGCCCATTGATGTTATCATTACAAATGATTACTATTTAACCATATCTATCTTGTGAATTCAAAGCTTTACAGAAAAAACAGAATAATGCTTTGTTTCCATAATGTTTGGTTATTTTGTCTAATTAGCAGCAATTATGTACTTCCATGTTTATCTCCCACCTCCCCCTCCCCCCCCGACCAATTGACAGAAATTATGGATAATACCCTTCACCAGTGCAATTCTGTGCTATCTTCCCAATAGATTCACCAGAGTGACTTGGGAATGACATTTACTCTGACTTTTGTTTCCCCCAAGGTAGTAAAGCTGAAATTTTTAACTTAATGGAGAAGAAGGTATTGAAACTTGCCTGTTACAGTGTTGTGGTGTTCCAGTATACAGTGCTAGCCTTTTGCCCTTGACATTCTCAGTTTATTAAGAAAAAATGTTCATAGCAGTTTGGTATATAGATGTTTAAAACATTTTAACATTGTAAACACTTCCATTTTGACAAACCTCAAGACTACTGTCACACAGAATTTGGATTATTTCTGTTGTGTTGGATAACTAATAAATGTACTTTGTTGATAGTGTGAGCATTTACTAGATACGTTTTAAAAATTGCTCAGTGGGGGGACTCGAATTCAAGATCTTTTTCTGACAGTATGAGACAGTCAACAGTTAAAGAGTGACTGTCAGCAGCTAGAAAGCTATTACCTAAATTGAGATACTAAGGTATGACACTAAATCATGTGGACTCTTAATGTCCCAGATTCAAGGGCATGTGCTGAATCACCCAATCTCAAAAACCTAACTTTTGGAGGTGTGTTGCTACTGGGCTTAGTGAGTTTGAACTAGGAGGAAGAGTTAGTTGAGGTCTTTATTCCAGATCTAGAATTGCAGTACCCCAGCTGAAAATGCTTTCCAGGCTCACGTGAAGAATGGCTACTTGAGTAAAATCTTGGAAAGCTGCCAGCACATGTGGAACCATATTCACAACACTTTTTGCCTCACATACTTCAAAAGACAAAGCCAAGGAAGATTTGAGATGATAGGGCAAGGAAAATTGTTCCTTGTTTATGAATAAATTTCTTTATTGTACAGATTTTTTACAATTGATATATCCATAAAAATGTTTAAGTGGAGTGGGCGATTTAATGTAGTCAATCATTTAAATTGCCTTTGGTCTCTCTAAAATTGAGTAATTGCTATATTAAAAATCTGTTGAGTGGTAGGGAAGTACAAGCGTAAGTTAACTTAGTGTTTGGTCCAAAATAGAATTTATTGTGGATTTTAGATCTGGGTCTTAGAATATGCCTTTATAGGCACATAAAATGCCTTTGTTTATACATGACCCTGTAAGAAACTGAAACTTCAAATAAAATGTATATTTTATGTAGAGAATGTATCTAGGAGCTGCACATTTTAATTCCTTGTCATTTTCTCACTTTGTTTAAAGAGAAATATTATGTGAAATTATAGCTAAAGCATCATCCTCTTTCCAGGCCTCAGTAATGGATATTACATATTTTAAGCAAAAACAGATTTGGATTTTGTTCCCTATTCCCATATAAGTATTGTAAGATGTCAGCCAAAAAGATGCTGTGTGAGTAGGATGAAGTGATATCACACTAATCAACAGTATAATATTTTACTGTATCAGTTTAAAAAAAAGGAAATGTGTTAAATTTGCCCTATTGTCTGTCAGTATTTGTGACATTAATTCAATGGGTGCATACTTGGTCACAGAATTTCTGTATCTTGAAATTTCTTTTTAAAGTGCTGTGTGTTATTACCGACTTTCTTCTGAATTATTGTTCTTAGCATTATAATTTTCACTTCAGCAAATTGTCTTTTTAAAGTCAAATAAAACTGTTTTTAAAATAAGTATATCATATTTTATCAGCCAGGATTTTGTCGTGAATGTAACCAAGTATTAAATTGTTTTTTAGTTTTGTCAATCCTTGTGCATCTATTACAAAGGAGTTCTTTTGGAGAAAACCAAAGTGTGATTAAAGGTGCCCATGTATTTTGCAGAAGTGTTGAAAAGCTTCCTATATAACTGTAATCAAATACAGATTGATAAAGAATATGTAGAAAATGTTCCACTGCACAGCTTCCCAAAATGTTCTTCATTAGGCATTCTTCAAAAATTAACAAGGAAAACTACATATGTTAGGAAATGGTTTGTGTAATGAGTTCTGATAACAAAGCCACTTTTTTTTTTGCCAATCTATAGGATGTATCTAAAGATGAATTTGCTTTTGTTTTAATTTATCTTTATTCAACGCAAAATATAACAAATGCTACTTGCTAATATTAAATTTACAGATTGTGTGTATTTTTTAAAAGTCTGTACCTATTTTGTATTTCTGACATATCCTTTGATATAATTGAACAAAATTGTGGTAGATTTCTGTTCCATTTCCTCTCCCTCAGACGTGCGCATGCACATTTTTGTAGATTTAATGACATAAAAATCTGGTGATATTTCTGTTCACCTTTCTTAATGTTATTCACCTTTTGTTTAAAGCTTTATCTTACAAACGAGCGTTGATATCGTATTCTGAAATCTGGCTTAATACGTCAGTTATAAGTAATGTTTGCAAAGTCAGCTTCTGATTTATTTATCTAATCAATAACAATTTAAGTAAATTAAGTGGCTGGAATTGATGACATGCCTATCAGCATAACAAAGGATACTTTGAGTAGTGTTGTACTTATTTCTTGAATTGCTAATACATAATTTCTTCTTCTATGGAATTGCTGATCATCATTTCGTAAGAACTTGAATAGTTTTTTTTTTAAATTTCAATTCTTTAAAGTTCATGTGTTTTTATTGTCACCATATACTGTTATTTGATGTGAATGCTGCTATTGTTAACCTAGATGATATTTCTTTTAAATATGCAGCTATTCTGTTACCAATATGACTGTTTGAATTAGCTCCTGATATTTTCAAATTTATGAAGAAACCATCTCCGTAATATGTCAAATGTTTATAAAGGAATTTGATGAAATCTAAAAGGCTGACTTATAGATTTGTACTACAGTTAATTATGTGAATCTAAGTTTGAAATTGTAACATTTGATTTTGATAATCTACATCTAAAACATGAATAGATTTCTATCCTCCACTTCTGACATGTTCTGTGTTGGCCTCTTTATTTGTGTCTATGGGGAGCAGAATCCATTTCTTACAAGTGAATATACACAAGGTGGTGATCTATAAATTTGATTGCGTTTTCCTTTCAAAATCCTTTCTAATGATGAAAATCTGCGAAAGCGCTAATGAAATTAAATTTAAATGTGGTATATGGTATGTTATGATGTAGAATGTACTTAATTTGCATTTTCAGATTTCTCTAAGTGTACAATTTCAACTTCAGCAAAACCTTTGTTTTAATTTCAAAGAATGCGCAAGTACAAAGTAGTGCACCTTCAGAGTTGAAAATCATTTAATTTTTTGATGCTGTTTAAAGCTGTTTGATCCCGTATACTTCGGGAGTGCTGATTAAAATAATGAGCTCTGTATGCAGAAAAGCAGTTTGACAGTGAGTACGTGGATAATAAAGCTTATTGAGGAGACAGTGTCTATGTGTTGAAGAGTCACCTGTCAACATGCAAACAGTTCCTCCTTTCTGTGTACTCAATATAAAGTTATACTTCTTTGAATTTGGTTGGACAGCCACTGTCAACTGAGATACAATACTAATATATCTCATATATATTTAATATGTATGTTTATAAATGTATATACACATTTCTGTGTATATGCACATTTTTCTATATTCTTATATGATCTCATTGAATTTCTGAATCTGTTAATACAGATTGTGAACTTAAACTTTAATGGCCTTTGCTGTCAGAAAGGAGAGATTATTTTTCTAGGCAATGGCTTTGTTAATACCTTGATGTACAGGTTAACATTGGCATAGGAATGATTGTTTTTGATGAATTATTTTCAAGGTGTTTTTCTTGTGCACTGATTTGTTAAATGGATTTATTTGTGAAATTTGAAAATTCATGTTTTACTAAAGTCATTTGGTGCTTCAGCAGTTTATCTTCTGGAATGTATGGAAGATGAATTGTAATTCTGCTTTGTTAAATCCTAGTAGTTTTCTCTGCCAGAAGTATCTCCCTTATAATAGTTCTGCTGTCGTAATGCCACCTTGTGGTTACATAGTTTAGATACACTTCCACAGGTCCACCAGAGAAATGACAGTCAAATTGAGACTTTTTAGAAAATAAAATTGGCTTTCGACTGAACATATATGAACCATGCGTACACATCACAAAATACCATTTTCACTTTGTCCCATAATATTTAAAATTAGAATTTAAACCTTTGCACATGTGACCAGTTAATAATATTTAATTATAAATAATGAGCTTTGATAGAGGCATGTAATATTGAGAGGGGTCTGGACAGAGTAGATGGAGAAAAAATGGTCCCATTGGCAGAAGAATAGAAAATCAGAAGATCTAACAAAAATGTTGTTACGTAAGAATTTTATTTTCACACAGTAAGTGGTTAGGATCTGGAATGACAGAGAGCTAGATGCAGGTTCAATTGTAGCATTCAAGAGGGAATTGGATTGTAATCTTAAAAGATAGCATGTCCAAGACTATGGGGAGAAGATGGGAGTAACATGAGGTTAATTGCTGTGACAGAAGGCCAGTGCAGACACAATTGGCCGAATGGTTTCCTTCTGTGCCTTATCAATTGTTTAATTTCATATTTGGGCACTACTTAGTCAGCTTAAGTTTTTTTTGCATTGAAATAAATTCAGCACAACTAAATCAGGTGCATTTTCCAAAACAGAATTTACCCACAACAGATGGCACATACCTAACATTTAGCTTTGCAATTTTATGTTAACACAATTTTGAAAAAACTATGGATGTTAGTTGTTTTCTTTCCACTATTAAGTTTTCCAAAGACGTTTTGTCATCACCAGAAACTTTTTGCAAGCCATTTTTATCACTGTTTTGCACAGAACACTAAATTCTGACAGCAGACTTGTGGATAACCTCAGTAATGAGCATATGATGTAGCTGTTACGACTTGCTGCATTATACCTGTATGCTTTGTATCAACATATTGGGGTACACTATTCCTGCAGCACATCCCAGAAATCTGGAATGTAAAGGATCATAATAGCAGAGCTTCATTACTGTGCAAATTTTCTCCACCTCCTGGCTGAACCTGATCTCGTGCCACCCAGTGGAAGTTGGAGCCACAAACTTATTTGGTTCATTTGCCCCTGACAACCAGGTAAGGGAAGAGTCCGCTCAATGCAACTAGGGTATGCAACTCCTATCAAGATGAGAAAGCCATTCAATTTTCAACATCTTCCCCCACTGCCGCACCACCACCACCCCCCCCCCCCCCCCCCAACACTGTCCAACAAAAACCTCACCCAAAGCAAGCATGCTTTCGTCACCTTTAGGTTTGATCTTTTTAATACAGTAGGGGCCAGCCTTCCATCCTTCAAATTGTAAGAATATTAGTTCATTCAAAATTCTCCCTGTATCACATCCAACACTAATTCTTGATCACCCATTGTCCCTATCCATGTGGATCTACACTAGCCTTTAGTGCCTCAACACCTTCCACAAAACAAAATCTCAACTTTGAATTTAAAATGCTTCAAAGCCATCTATCTCCCTATATAAGTAACTCCCTCTAACTTGAAAAACACATCCAAAAAGTTCCTAAATCCTTCTAATACTTCATACTTGGCTTAGCATCCACTTTCATTGAACACACTTCCGTATTTAAGGTTCAATATAAAAGAAAATTGTTATATTTAAATCTTTGAATTTGTTGTTTTTAATGTAGAGCTTTTAATTTTCAGAATCATGATGACCCCCTTCCTGTATCATCTCAAAACATTAATATCGTAAACATGGTGCTCCGTATTACCCATAGAAATCCAAATGTGGGGAAGCCATTACCTTACAAGAGATTGAAATGTATTTACCCAAAATGCCTTTTTTTAATATCTCCACCTGTTTTTTCTGTATCTGATTTCGCATCCACTTATACTTGCTTCCTAGTCTTCATATTTGTAATATTCTAGTCTTTCAATCTGATAAGGAGATAAACAGTTGTTTATCTCAGACAGTGCCATGCCATTTCCACCTCGTGCTTCCAGCAATTTGAAACCACAATATGTTCACCGTAAAATAGACATCTGTGTTTAATAGTGCTGTCCTTCAGCACAGCAATTTGTGGGCCATTATTTCAATTTTATCAATTACCCTGATGTTTTTGAAAGATTTGTTGATTGATCTGTCCATGCGTCCAGTGAATTGACAAAAATAATGCACAAATCTTGTCCTACCAATGCTAATGAAGACATTCATCAGACAACATGTTTATAATTTGGATAGTTCACAACGTAGTTTATTTGTATAAAAGTTAGGTACCATTTCTTGACTGCCTACCAGTAAGCTGAAATTACTAATTAATCACACTTAGTTTCATGGAAAGAAATCAGAGTTAACATTTTGGATCTAGTGACCCTTCTTCAACAGTTGTGAAGAAAGGTCACTGGACCCGAAACATTAACTCTGATGTCTCTCCACAGGTGCTGCCAGACCTGCTGAGATTTTCCAGCAATTTCTGTTTTTGTTTCTGATTTCCAGCATCTGCAGTTCTTTCAGATTTTTACACTTTGTTTCACACCTTGTTTAGCATTAAAAATGCTACTACTCACAATTCGTTTAGCTGATACTCTTGCATACCATTTCAAAGTTGTATCATTAATCTTTCTTCACTGTGTTAATTATCAAGGCAAAAAAGCCAGGCCTGAATTTTTACTCCCAGGGTTGAGGTACAGAAAAGCTGACAAATCCCCAGCTTCAGATTTCCATGGAAGTGGGAGGGGGTAATTGCTGGATTGTGAGTTGTATGGCTTTCTATGTCCTATTGAAGTTACCAAATTCCCTCCACCCATACCCTACACAACCACTCTATGTCCGTCTCCCATGATTTTGTGTTGTCCTACCCCACCAACAGTCTCACTGGCCATTTGATAGCCACTATGCCAACTCAACCCTGTATCTGCCATCGTTTGGCCTCCCTTTCAAAACCAATTCACTTAATATCCACCAATGGGAAAATCTTAGGAGGTATGCTGATAGTGTCTATTGATGATGTGATTAATTACCGATATATTGAAGTAATTTCAACTAATTCCTTATGAAAACAATCATTTCCATTCAATGATCAGTTGGAGCTGTCCCTCAAGATGCTTACTTGATTGGCGCCCCATTGTGGAAATAAGAATTTGGGAAATGGTTCATGTGGCACAAGTTCTATGTTGACAGCACTCTTGAGATATTTGGTACTGTTTTTGTTTGAATTACACAGTATTTTGGATAATGCCTTGACAACCTTGACCATCTGATGTTTTTGTGTACTTTTTTTTCAAATGAACATGCCGTTTCGTAATTCTATAAAGTGCCTTGCTTCTCCCAAAAACTGCCTTACCACCACTAAAGTTGTCCTGACACTAAGAGCTGCGTTATGTCCAATACAGAGGAAATATAAAGCATCTCTCTATTCGTAAGCCCACACACGCCCCATATCAATTTACACAATGTAATGCCCTCTACCTATCTTCATGGTCTCTCAATATAATTGATGCTTCTCTACTGATGCCCATGGCCCCTCATTACCCTATGTTAACTTGGCAACATTCCACTCATCATCCTTCTTCCTTCAACTACCATGTTAACTCATTTCGTATCCCAACTATGGATGTGCATGGAAAAGATATAGTTCCATTGCTTACACTTTTATATGGCAGAGCACACTCTAATGAGAAAAACACATTCATTCATAAAAATACGTTTTGACACTGCTTGACAGTTTTTGAGAAGTTGGAAAGTTCAACGGGGTTTATACACAGGCTTCTCCACAGTTGACCATCCCAAAGGAATCTGCCATCCACCCCCAAAGGATTCTTGATGCCTATCATCAAGGTATTCTGGAGCCGTAACCACAGGAGTACCTCAGCTGTCTAAAAAGGTACCCTGGTTATCCAAAAAAAATTCACTGAGGACAGTTCTGGTCTAATTTCCAACTTTGAAATTTCAGGCACCGTGAGGTCCAAAATTCTATTTAAGTGAAAGCAGCTGCTTTTGGGCACTGCATATGCACAAATTACAGCACACCCCTGCAAAAATGAGAAGAACGTAAGCTATGGGAGCAGAACGAGATCATTCAGCCTGTAGAATCTGCTCCTCATTCATGAGATCGTGGCTATTATAATGCTCAGTTCTATTTTCCTGCTATTTCACCATAACCCTTGATTAACTTATTGATTAAGACTTGAATATACTTAAATGGCCCAGCCTCAATAACCCTCTGTGGTAACAAATTCCACAGATTCACTACCCCATAGAGATCAAATCCCTTCTCATCTCTGCTTGAAAAGGGTAACCCTTTATTCCAAGATTATGCCCTTTGGCTTTAAACTCCTTCCGCATCTAACCTGTCACAGAAACAATCTGCAGCTGACCTGCCCCTAAGAAGCTTGTATGTTTCAATTAAGTTAGAACAATAGAGCTCAGGAATGGGCCCTTCGGCCCATGATGTCATGTAGAATATTATGCCAAATTTAACTAATCCCTTCTGCATGCCTTTATTTCATATCTGTCCATTCCTTGCATATTCATGTGCTTATCTAAAAGTCTCTTAGACACCCCTATTGCATCTGTCTCGATCACCACCCTGGCAGTTCATTCCAAACTCCTACCACACTGTGTAGAAAAAAACTTGTCCCTCACATATACTTTGAACTTTGCCCCATTGCTTCTCATTCAATGAGTACAGGCCCAAACTACTCAAATTCTCCTCTCATAAGATAATCACTCCATTACCAGTCTCAACGTAGTGAACTTTCTCTGGACTGCTTCCAATTCCAGCATATATTTCCTTATATAAGGAGCCCAAAACTGTTTGTAGTCTTTCAGTTGTTATCTGACTGACGCCTTGTATAGTTTTAGCACAGCTTCCCTATTTTTAAACCCCATTCGCTGAAATAAAAGCTTCCCCTTGAGCTATCCTCCTTGTTGAATTATAAAAAATTTGTCAGGCATGAGTTTCCCCCTCATGAAGCCACACTGTTTCTGCTTGATCATGTTATATATTTTTAAATGCTCAGCTACGATATCCCTTCCCATAGATTCCAACATTTCCCTCAAAACTGGCATTAAGGCAATGTCAAAGGAGCAGGAAAGTTGACGCTTCAGGTCGGGACCCTTCTTCAGAAATTGGGAGGGAGAAGGGAGCTCAGAAATAGAGAGGGGTGGGGCTGGGGAAGGTAGATGGGATGGTGATAGGTGAGTGCAGGTAGGCAGTGGTGGGAATTGGTCAGTGAGTTGGGGGGGTGCGGATTGGTGGGAGAGAAGATAGACCTATCTGCCCCTCCCACCTCACTGACTACTCCCTACCTGCACTCACCTATCACCATCCCACCTACATTCCCCAGCCCCACCCCTCTCTATTTCTGAGCTCCCTTTCCCCACCCCATTTCTAAAGAAGGGTCCTGACCCAAAACGTCAATTTGCCTGCTGCTCTGATGATGCTTTGCCTGCTGTGTTCCTCCAGCTCCACACTGTGTTATATCTGACTATAGCATCTGCAGTTCTTACTATCTCTGAGTGAGTTATAGCCTATAGTTAACAGTTTTTTCTCTTCCATTTTAAGTAATGGTAACACATTGGCAGTTTTCCAATTCTGTGGGACATTGCCAGAATCTAAAGATTCTGGGATGATTGCTAATCGTGCATCCACTATCTCTGAGGCTACTTACTTTAAGTCAGTCTTTTTAGCCCCATTGGTTTCCCTAGCAGTCTTTCTCTAGTGATGGTTCTTATTTATTTCCTTCCTCCTTTTGCCTCTTGATTATTTCATAATTTTGGAATACTGTTGTGTCTTCTACGAAATCATAAGTTCCATGTAGAGCAGAAAGATGCTATTCAGCCCATCGAGCCTGTACCCACCCTCCAAAGAGCATCCCACTCAGACCTACCCTATCCCCATAATTCCACATTTATCATGGCTAATCCACCTAGCCTACATGTCCCTGGGCACTATGAGGCAATTTACCACAGCCAATCTATGTAACCTGCACATCTCTGGACTGGGAGAAAACTAGAGCACCCAGAGGAAAACCATGCAGACACAGAGAACATGCAAATACCACACAGCCATCAAAGATTGGAATCAAACCTGGGTCCCTAGTGCCATGAGGCAGCAGTACTAACCATGATGCTACCCACAAACCACAGAAACCCCATCCCTGGGTGGTCTTGAACCACTAACTTTTCAATTAACAGCCAAATGCGCTAACCAGTTACACCATAGAAACTACTGTGAACACTGATGCAAATTATTTATTCAACTCCTCTGTCATTTTTTGAATCTCCGCTGTTATTTCCCCAGGTTTGTTCTCTAAGAGCCTTAGTTAACTTTGGTCTCTGTTGCTTTTTATATACTTGAAACAAAACGTCAACTCTACCTGTGTAATCAAGGGGCTTCCCCAGTGATGCAGGATATGACCAGAAAGTAAGACCCATTTAACTGGGTAAAAACTGAAAGAACAACAGATGTTGTAAGTCAGAAACAAAAACAGAAAATGCTGGAATAGCTTAGCAAATCTGCCAGCATCCGTGGACAGAAATCAGAGTTGAGGTTTCAGGTCCGGTGACCTTAAGGGTCACCGGACCTGAAACGTTAACTCTGATTTCTCTCCACAGATGCTGCCAGACCTGCTAAGCTTTTCCAGCAATTCCCATTTAACTGGGAATGGCACATGCAATGACAAGAGGGTATTAAAAAGAAACAGCATTCAAGTGATAAAACATCAAAAGTGGAGACTTAAAATGAGGACTCCCCTGTGTAGTGTCATTCATTCACAATCATTGTGTCAAATTCCTTGAACCTCCACCCCATAGCAGCATTGTGGGTGTCCCTACACCCCATGGACTGCAGCAATTCAAGAAGCCAGCTCACCACCACCTTCTCCAAGTGCAATTATAGCTCCCCTGGGCAGCAACATCTTGTGAATGATGAAATTATGCGTTGTGTACGAAAACATTAATGCCACAATGAGTGTTCTGGTCACCACACGTTTGGATGTAAGGTTACTTGAGATGGTGCACAGGAGATTTGCCAGAATACTTCCAGGGATGAGGGATTTTAGTAATAGTAGTAGGGTTTCATTGGAAAAGCTCTTATTCTTAAAGCAAAAGAGTTGTGGAGGGGGTGGGGGAGGATTTGTTCACGATGTACAAAGTTATGATTGCTTCAGGTAAGGTGAGAATAAAGAAAGGCTCATTCCAAGACTGTATAAATTTGGCGCAAGTGGTTTAAAAGAGAGATTGAATTAGGACCATACAACAGGAGCAGATGGAGGCCATTCAGCCCATCAAGTCTGCTCCATCATTCAATGAGACCATGCTGACCTAATAACTGTCAACTCCTCTTTACTCATCTATCACATAACCCTTGATTCCCTTATTGATTAGAAATCAGTCTACCTCAGCCTTGAATATACTTAATGCCCCAGCTTTGACAGCTTTCTGTGGTAAATAATTCCACAGTTTCACAACCTTCTGCTAAGAAATTCCTCCTCACCTCTCTCTTAAATGTGTGAATCCTTATTCTGATATATCATCTGGTCATGGCCTCTCCCACATGAGGAAACCACCTTTCCCTACCAACTATACAAGTCCCCTAAGAATCATGAATGCATTCCATCCCCTGAGCATGTTACTTTCTGCCTTTGCTTCCATTTCATCTTGTAAAAATAATTGTGCAATTTTAAAATTGTTTCTTTCCTTTTTGTGAAAGAAACCACATCAGAAATCCCTTATCCTGTAAAGCCAAGAATGAAATTTCCTAGATGCAAATATATTTGGCTTTAGATGCCAATTTGTGCTAAATACCAACTATCCTGAAGGAAGCTAACTGCTTCAAACCCTTAATTTCGCTTTGGGATTTGTTAATTTTATGCCTGTCTTTAATCATCATAGTCACTTTCTTAACATTTACTCAGCATTTAATCTTTCTTTAAGTTATGTTGATTATGTCCCTTCATCTTTTTGCAGATAAGTCAAGTTCAAGTGTCCTAACCATCTTTTTAGGAACTCGAGCCACTTCAATACAGTGACCAGATGCCTGCTGCCAGATTAACATGAAACTGCCTAATGTCCCAGAATTCAAACTAAGCGTTAAGTACTAAAGGGACATGAGAGTTCAAAAAAAAATTCCTCTTTGTGTGAACAGCTTGGCAGCTCGCAATGTTTTTTTAAGGCTAGGTATCAAGAATCATGGCCAATATTCCACAGTTAGCCTCATCTGTTTGGTAGAATGGGCAGACGAATGGCAGATGAAGTTTAGTGCAGAGAATTGGTGCACTGCCTCTGCTCATTTTTGCTAAAGAACGTGAGCTGAAAGATAAATCCTAAAGGGAGTGTAGAAACAGGGAGACCTGGGGCTATGAGTGGACATGTCAGTGAAAATGGCTAGTTTTAGAAAGTGGTTAAAATGGTATACAAAGTCCTGAACTTTGCAAATAGAGACACAGCGTGGAATTTTATAGAAGTCTAAATGATGTGGGATACAGTGAAACTTGTGAAAGAATCACAAGAGAAGTCTGCTGAGACCTTTCTCGCTGTCAGGAGCAATGAAACTGTGACTTGCTGCAAAGACCAAAAGATTATTCTGATCAGTCCTGATGAAGCCC